>NC_046157.1:160608937-160696437 GCF_011064425.1 Rattus rattus
TAAGCCGCACCCTTAGGGCTCTCAGAGTCTGAACCACCAACCATAGAGCACACACGGGCTGAACCTAGGCCTCCCCGCTCATATGTAGCCGATGTGCAGCTTGGTCTTCATGTGGGTTCTGGACAAGTGGAGCAGAGGCTCTCCCTAAAGCCTTTGCCTGGGCATGGGATATGTTCTTCTAGCTGGGATGTCTGGTCTAGCCTCAAGAGACTTGAATGGCCAGGTTGGGGTCACCCAAGGGACCCCCACCTACTCAGAGGAGAAGAGGAGGGAATGACTGTGGGAGGAGGTGATGGAGAGGGGGACGGTGAGAAGGATATAAAGTGAATAAGTAAAATAATTTTTTAAAAAAGTGGTGGCTTGGCTCCCAGTTGCCTCCGCTCATTTTGTTCTCTCTTAGGAGACAATATTTTTTGGTTAAGTATAACCCTGAGGGAAATAGGGGAGTCATTCCATCTTGAACATCCTTTTCTTTGAAACAGAAAAATCTGAGCTTTTTTTTTTTTCTTAACCTTTATTTTTAAGGGAGGGGTTGCCAGGGTGCAAGTGTGAGGGTTGGAGTACAACCGGTTAGAGTCGGTCCCTACCCCACCATGGGTGTCCTCAGTGTAGAATGTGGATCTCACAGTCAGGGCCTTTACACACTGAGCCATCCTCGGGTATTTTATGGGGTTGCAGATCCACAGTCTGGATTTAGCAGAGCTATTTGTTCCTCGGTCTCTTCTTTTGATAGTTGGAGAATGGAAGGGTGTATATGTGTATGTATTTGTATATGTATATGTATATGTATATTCTCTTTGGAGATTATCTCTGAGCTTCACCTGAAAGCTTGTCAACCACACTGTCCTGAAATATCCACAGCCTGTTTGAATCTTTTCCTAACATCAGAATGGATTATCAACAAAAGGCTGGGATGTTGGGATGCAGACCCAGGACAAACAGTTGTGGTCCATGAATACCAAAACAGACCTGGCCCACAGGTTCTCCCAGCATCCCTCACTCAGGCTCTACCCCTTACAGTGAGTGACTGGCATACCCTGCCCCCAGCCCTGAACTTTCCAGCCCAGAGCCTGGGGCTTCCTCTCCTCCAGAAGCTCCTCCCTACGAAATCCAGACATTTTATGCTCTCTCTCTCTCTCTCTCTCTCCTCCTCCCTCCCCTCCTCCCTTCCCTCCTCCCTCCCCCCTTCCCTCCTTCCCTCCTCTTTCCCTTCTCTTCCTCCCCTCCCTCTTTCTCCCTCCCCTCTCCCTCCCCCCTCTCCCCTCTCCCCTTTCCCTCCCTCTCTCCCCTTTCTCCTTCTCTCCTTCTCTCTCCCTCCCTCCCTCTCTCCCTCCCTCCTTCCCTCTAACCCTTCTTCTCCCTCTCTCCCTCCCTCTTTCTTTTCTTTCTCTCTCCCTCCCTCTCCCTCCCTCCTCTCCTTCTCTCTCCTCCCCCTCTCCCTCTCCCTTCCTCTCTCCCTCCCTCCCTCTCCCTCTCTCTCCCTCCCTCTCCCCCCTCCCTCTCCCTCCCCCTCTCTCCCCCCCTCCCTCCCCCCCTCCTTCTCTCCTTCTCTCTCTCCCTCCCTCCCTCTCTCCACTTTCTCTCTCCCTCCCTCTATCTCTCCCTCTCCCCTTCTCTCCCCCCTCTCCCTCTCTCCCTCTCTTTCCTTCTCTCCTCTCCCTCCCTCTCTCTTTCCCTCCCTCCCTCTCTCTCCATGTTCTTTCTCCTTGCTTGCTCATGCTCTTTCTCTCTTTCTCTTCCCCATTCTTTCTTCTGTCTCCCTCCCCATGGCAACTACCCTAGCCTCATTCTTTGGGACCAGTGAACATGCCCAAGAGCTGTTTCCCAAGAAACTTTGCTTTATATACTTTAATTTGGCTTAAATCGGTTCATTTCATCAGTGAAGAAAAAATTACCAAAATCCACAAGCAACCTGGATTTTGTTGGCTGTGTTTTCCTGTGTAATCTCAACTTCCCTTGATGGTTGGCCATGTACCATCACAGATTTTTTTTTATTCTGATCTTAATTACTAATATTAACTCTCAGGTCACAAGTAGCTCCTTACACAGTAAATGTGTGTGTGTGTGTGTGTGTGTGTGTGTGTGCGTGTGCATGTGCATATGCATATGTATAATGTGTATGTGTATGTATATGTGTGTGTTACAGAATGGGTACAAAAGGGTTAAAGAAGCCCTTGCAGTTCAAAGGAGCCTCAGCAGAGACAAAGAGGCAGCACAGAGGCCAAGAGCCACTCATTGCTGGTGGGTCGATGAGATTTTAATGAACCCAGCTGGAGAGCTGCTAGGGGAGCAGAGAGCTGAGCTCAGAATGCAGGGCCATGGGGTTGAATCAGGCCTGAAGAGCTGAGGGCCAGAGGAACACAGGACCACATACCTTAGTCCCTGGAGAGAGTAGGGAGTTCTCTGCTTATGGACCAGTTGGCTCACAGCCAGTAATGAGATGACAGGTTAGGTCTCCTCTTTATAGGGTCCTGGTGAGCGTGCTGTGCAGTCGGTCATCAGGTGTGCCTGGTCATTTCATACATGGACTTTATGAAATGGTTTTCACAAGCCATGTGTCCATATGTGTACAAAACAGTGTAAGAAGCTTCCAGGCAGTGCTTGGTTCAGATAACCTTCTCCCACAGTGTAAGGAGATGTGTCTCTGTATTTCCAATTGTTAATTGCTGTGCAAACAGAGAGCTAAGTGCTAACTGGACTTTGGTATTGTCATTTCTAGGGCCCATTACCTGTTTTCTATATAGAAATGTTTATTCTTCCTCACCTGTTCAAAGGACTCTTCTCTGAGATTATCGTATTGAAAAGCGTGGGGAAGGTCTAGCAGCCCTCAATGCCAAAGGGCAGCCCTAGAGATGGATCAGGCATTGTCCAGCCGCCGACTGGTTCAGACTGGAGTGTGGCTTTTGTAGAATAAAAGCTGCCTGCTAGAGCTGGAGCAGGAAATACATGGGGATGGGGGTTGGGGGCTTCCAGGGAGGCAGAGGCTCAGGCAGAGACACAGGAGATGTGAGAGATGAAGAGAGAGAGACACAGGAGGCGTTTGGGCAGATGGGGGAGATGGGAGGAGGAGACAGAGAGAAGCTGGATGGAGCTGGAAGCAGGCAGTGAAAACCGCGTGGAGGGACTGCACGGTGGAGCAGTCGGTAAGTTTAGGTAGCTAGCTGAGAGCCTGCCCCAGCAAAAGGCCAACAGCTTTTAACTGTATAGACGCCTCCATGTGGTGCTCCACGGTGGTGTCTATGAGAGGTTCAGGGTCATCCTGTCTCTGCATCAGGACTCACAAACAGAATCAAAAGCTGCTTGTGGATTGCATTCATTCAGGGTGAGGTGAAGCCACTGTTTTACACCATGCAGGGCAATGTAGAGGATCTAGCAGAGGAATCCTGCACCTGGAAGTGAAAGCCTTGGTAGTCTGCTAGGTGCTATGGGCGTGGCGCTGCTTAGGGGCGTGGCGCTGTTTAGGGCGTGGTGTTCTTTAGCCTATCTCCTCTTCCTCCCTGGCTTCAGTATTGGACCAGTTACACCTCTAGCCACCACTTTGTGCCCTTTATCATGTATTTGTCTATGCAGTGCTACGTGCCAGCCGACTTAGGACACACACCTGGCTGCTGATTCTGATTGCTGGGAACACACCAGTCATCGCTGTCCCAGCACCCTCTGAATACCGTCCCTTGCAGTAGGTGACAAGATCACCATCCTTCTTGCCTCACACCCCTCCTCCTTTCAACTGATGCTGGAGTTGGTTGAACAGGACGCAACCACAATGTGCTTCTTCAGCATGAAAGGCCTGGCCCTCCTCTAGCCACTTGTCAAACTGTTTCTCCAGCTCTTCTGTCTGCCACCTCACACAGGAGGCTCTGCCTGGGCCATACCAACAGCGAGATGCTCCTGTCTGTCTCCTGAGTCCTCAGTGTTCACATCTCCACATAGACTGAGTCCCCGCCCATCTCCTGTGAGCTCAGATGCCTGACTGTTCTCTGTGCCCAGCACACAGCCTGAGACAAGGAAGTCAGGGAGAAAACTCACTCAGTCCCATTTTGCTGACTCCTCGCTAACTCTGGTTTCCCAGAAAGGGTCTCTCTGCTTCTGTAGTACCTACCCTCTCACGGCCCAGCCTCTGCCTCTGCGCACAGTGCCCAGCTTCTAGCTACATTCACATGTGAGCTTCTTCAAACATTTTTTATTCATTGAGCAAACATGAGCCATGTGCTTATGACATAGACTCTAAGCATTGATAGCTTTCACCTAAACATATATAGGACACACACACACACACACACACACACACACACACACACACACACACACACACACCTCTGTGGGCTTAGGGAAAGCTACGCTCTTTATTAATCAGGGTTCTTAAGGGAAAAAAGGGAAACAGCATGAATGTGTATTAAAAGAGGATTTATTAGATTGTTTTATTCAGCATGGTTGGGGTTGTCCAACAATGGCTGTCTTCATGGTGGAGAGGCCTAGAACCCAGCAGGCTTCTCGGTCCAGGATGCTGAAGGTCTCAACAGTCTCGACCTGGCACCCAAGGTCTAAAGGATTCCCGGCGAGCCGCTAGTGGTCATCTACTTCAAAAAGCGGAAGAAGCTGGAGTCTGATGACAGCAAGGATGGTGGCAGCAGTGGCCGCAGCACCAGAGATGAACTTACCAACACTATGCAAAGTTGAGTAGGCGAAAAGCAAAGACATTTTCATCAGATCTAGAAGGCAGTTCTAGGCCTCAGGAAGAATGTGCCACCCACTATCAGGATGAGCCTTTCTAGTTTAATTAACCTAATGGAGGAGGAAATTCCTCACAGGAGTGGCCAAGGGTTTGTCTTATAGATTCCAAATCCAGTGAAGCTCACAGCCAAGCGTTTGCCACACACCCTTGCCTGCGCTTCAGACCTCGCACTGTGTTTTGGAGTGTGAAGGCAAAGCCCTCAACCTCAGCCAAGTGACACTGGATTGAACATCCAAGCAGAGCTCAGTGGCTCACAATGGAGAGTTTAGAAGTCAGAGTGTCTGCCCCGGGAAAGGGGCAGAATACAAGGTGTGACCTGTTTCCAGAGGAACTGGGTGGTATGCTCAGGAAAGCAAACCTGTAAAGAGGCCAGAGAGGCAAACAGATCCGCCAGGAGCCCCAAGAGCCTCTGGTGTGAGAGGCTCAGACAAACAGCAGATAAGAGGGGTCATAGCAAACCGGGGCTTTAATCTGTGCTTTGATTTACTAAATCCTCTTAATCTCTCAGGATCAGCAATGAGGCTTGTGTAAATCGGAGATTTAGAGACTCTGGGCAGGAAGATATTTGGCATTCAGAGGCGGTTTCATAAAAAGGTATCACAGACTTATAAAACAAATACAGTGTCAGAAAAAAGACTTGGGGAAAGGGCTGGGGATGTAACTCATCGAGCAAGCACTGGGAGGGTTGCACAAGGCTCTGGGTTCAATCCCCAGTGTGCCTGGCCCAAACAAAGACTGGAAGATGCTATCTGTGTCAGGCTCTGTGGTGGCCTCACAGTAAGCTGTGAGAATGCTTAGAAGATGCCAGGAATACTCTCTAGGGATCTAAGATCTTGGTTTCCTGATCTACAGATTATGTCCAGAACAATATATGCAAGATATTTTCAGCGAAAACAAAGTGTGTGTAAGCAGTCCATTGAGCTCTAGTCTTCTTTTCTACAGCTTGTCTACAGATCAAAGCTCATCCCGTGAAGGAAGTGATGTTTCGGGCTTAGAGAATCCTTTTGTCTTTGAAAACAAAACAGAAAACTTCTAAATTCTTGGAAGCTTTTTTAAATAGTAAAAATTCTGCCTTTTAAGACACTCTCTGGGGCTGGAGAAGATGGCTTAGTGGTTAAGAACACTCGCTGTTCTTGCAAAAGAACTGAATTTAGTTTCCTAGCACCCACAGGGTAGCTCATAACTACCTGTAACTCTAGTTCTAGGGTGTCCGACACTCCCTTCTGTGTGTGTGTGTGTATGTGTGTGGTTTTATAAGGTTATGCACACACAGAGGCCAGAAAAAGCAGTGTCTGGTGTCCCTCTAGCACCTTTGCAGAGTCTCTCTCTGAGCCTGGGTCTTGTATCTTGTCAGTGAGAGACTGGAAGCCAGTAAGTCCTAGCCTTCCTGTCTCTACTGCAGTTAAACCTGGAGTCACCTGGAGTCAGTGGAGTTAACCACTGAGCCATCGGTTCTAGTAATTATTTAAATCCCAGCCTGTGGTTTCTACTCTGCCTTTGGTTACTGGGCTCTCGAATAAATTACACACACAGCCTTTACATTTTTTTTAATTTATTTATTTCATATACGTGAGTACATTGCCACTGTCTTCAGACACACCAGAAGAGGGCATCAGATCCCATTACAGATGGTTGTGAGCCACCATGTGGTTGCTGGGAATTGAACTCAGGACCTCTGGAAGAGCAGTCAGAGCTCTTAAACACTGAGCCATCTCTCCAGCCCAGCCTTTATATTTTCAATGAGCCTTAAGCAGCACAAGAACTGGGCAGATACCTAGGTCCTATGCTGTTAGAGTCTACTTTCCTATTGATAATCCTGAATTATTAGTTATTATTTACTATGTTTCATCTGGCTGCTCTTAGCTCCAATTAGCTAGCCCATAGGCTACGTTTTCTTTACTCCTACCCCATGGCAGACTCCTAGCTCTTCCTGTTCTCTTCTTCGACTCCTCTCCCCCAAGGAAACCTAAACCCCACCTATGTCTCTTCTGCCAAGTTATGGATTATTGGCATCTTTATTTACCAATCAGAAGTAACTTGGGGCAGGGTCATAGGAACTACCTGGGTCTTGAGGGGCTGCACTTAGAATTACAATAGACAGTACAAGAAAAAACCTCAACACGAACTTTTTTTTTAAATAAATGCTTTTATTGTTTTTTTTTTCAAAAATCCCAAACTCAGACTTTATCTTACATATCTGATGGCCTGACCCAATGACAAAACAGCCACGTGTCCCTAGTCCTTAGCCATCTACCCTTGAGCGACGTCACCAAGGCAGAACCTGGATTCTCAATGACTTCCAGACTGCTATTGACCTGCCCTGAAATGGTCTCTTCCAGGGCCACCTCCCTCTTGGGTGACAGGGCAGAGGACGTTTGAATGTCAGCGGCATCTGCTGCTCTGAGCTGGCATTGGCCAGGCCCCTCTGCAGCACAGTTCCGTTACCAGGTGCTGAACTCCCTGCAGCCTGAGCCCCCCACATGGTTTGGAAGACTGGCTTATGCACTCTTTATTTATGAATTCAGGCATTCGTTGGGCAAATATTTGCATAGTACCTAATGTGTCGGAGCATCTATAGAAGCAGAAATTAGCTGTAAGGTTAAATAGAAAACTCTAGGAGTCAGCGTGCTCCTGAGGACTGCTGTGCAGAAAATAATATAAAAGGAGGCGTTTCTCCAGGAGAGCCAAAGAAATGCAAATTAAAACATAATGAAGTGACATTTTCACTTGTCAGTTATTAAAATGCCACGATAAGGCTCGATGCTGGTTAAGATGTGATAATTTAAATGACTTTCTTTTCCAACATGCATTTGTGCCTTAATATGTATGAGTGTGCTTGAGTGTATGAGTGTGCCTGTGTGTGTGCACCTGTGTGTGCACATGTGCCTTTATGTATGTGTGTGCTGGTGTAAATGTATGTGCCTATTTACATGCCTGCAAGTATGTGTATACTGTGCACATGTGTATGTCTGTGTGTATGTGTGCCTGCTATGTGCCTGTTTATGTGCCTGTGTGCATGTGTGTGTCTGTATGAATGTGTATGCCTAAGTGTATGTTTACACATGTGTGTGTGCGTGTGTGTGTGTGTGTGTGTGTGTGTGTGTGCGCGCACGCACATGCATGCGCATGAGTGCATGTTTATGTATACTTGTAGGCCAGAGGAAAACTCCAGGTATCTTTTTCAAGAATACCATCCACGGGATTGGGGATTTAGCTCAGTGGTAGAGCGCTTGCCTAGCAAGCGCAAGGCCCTGGGTTCGGTCCCCAGCTCCAGAAAAAAAAAAAAATATCATCCACTTTTTCTTGAGACAGTCTCATATTGACCTGGAGCTCTCCGATTCGCCTGAACTGAGGGCTGAGGTAACAAGAATTCATCAGGTTCTCATGCTTTTGAGGCAAGCACTTTACCCACTAAGCTGTCTTCCCCAACCCAATTTAAACAATGTCTCTCTAGTGCCTGGGACAAATGTGATAGACTCCGTAAGTAGTCCATATCCTCCTTTAACGGAGAGAGACTACAATATCTTGCTATGGCTATGAAACAAATAACCACCAGTCTAGTGATTTCAGACAGAAACCATTGGTTAGCTCACAGCCTTTGGGAAGGCTCAAGCTTGGCCCCTGCCAGGGGCTTCTGAGCCTGAGATCACATTCATGGCACATTGGCTGCCCTGGGGAAGAATCCCACGTAAGTCAAAATGTCTGTTCTTTAAAAGAATAATTAAATTAAATTAATTTCGTTTACATTTATTTATTGTGGAGGCATGGACATCAGTGCCTTGGCGTACTTGTGGAAGTCAGAGGTCAACTGGAGGGAGTTTGGTCTTTCCTTCTACCTTGTGGGTTCTTGGGATTGAACTTGGGTTGCCGAGGCTTGGCAGCAAGCACTCACACCCACTAAGCCATTTTGCAGGCTCTCAGCAAGTTCTTGACAAAATGCATTTCCTAGAGTTGTGGGACTGTGGTCTCCATTTTCTTGATGACTGTCGACGGGAAGCTCTGAGCTGCCTTGCCCCAGACTTGAAAGTAGGAAAGATGGCAGAAGTGGGACTTAGTGGGACAACTTTGGGGAGTGGCTGTCATTCCCTTACTCTCTGTCTGTTGGAAGTTAATCCCAGCACGCGGTTCAGCTTCGTGACAGATAGCCAGCATCCTGGATGGCTTCCAGCGTTAAACGGCTCCTGCTTTAAAGCCTGGAGGTTTCTGCAAGTTCCAAGGTGCGGTGGCCAGAGTCTCTCAGCCTCACCAGGCAGAGGTCAGCCTATGGAGGGAAGGGGACGTCTGGAGGCTGTGTCCTAATTTGAAAGTGTGGATACAACTCTGCAGGCGTGAGGTCAGTAGACAGGATCTCCTTCTCACTTCTACAGCTGGCCACAGGACACTGATCATCCTCTGATTTCCTGAAAAACTCCAAGTAAGTAGCTAGAGACATTTTATTTGGGGATGGGAGGTTATCTCCTATGGAAGTGCCACTGTGACACTCCCTCTGACACCAACTTTCTGCCCAGCGATCCTTCCCACCATTTGCTTTTTGCTTCTATCCCATCCTGCACACCTGCACCATCAGCCCCCACATATGCACATGCTTACAGATAAACAGGCATGCACTTGAGCAGACATGTGCCCTCTCATGCACGTGTATACATCAAGTCAGATACACATATGAATGCAGACACACAGAGAGGCACATGCCGGCACACTTAGGTGTAAAATGACATGTCTGTGCACATACATATAGACACACCTCATATAGACACACATCATACAAATGGAAGCACACAGGGCCTCCACCACAGAGATACATGTGCTCTAGGGTACACATACATGCAAATGCACATGGAGACAACAGGCACATGCTGCTTGCTCTTGCAGATTTTACTTTCCTAGTGTGTAGAGCCTTTCTCCTGTTTTCCTGAGAACTTGGGTGCAGAGAGAACAGAAGAAATGACACTGCCCAGTAGCACGGCAGCCTCCACAACCACAGGGCCAGCCCCTGAGCATGATGGGAATTCTGCTAACTTGCATTGGGTTTAAATCATAGATTACAAATTTCTATATGTCTGCTGCACATGAGAGAGAGGGAGGAGAGGGGGAGGGGAGAAAGATGGGGAGGGGGAGGGAGAGAATGTAGTCCTTGTTCTCACTTGGATCTTGCTATGTAGCTCAGGATGACCTCAAACTTGCAGCTATCCCCCTGCCTCCACCATATCCAACCTTTCCTTTCCTTTTGCTGATTTTCCCTCCCACACACATTTCTTCCATGCCAGGGTCCCTGGTTGTCTTTGGTGCTGAAGGCCTCTCCTATAACCCCTTCATCCCTCCATAGTGCAGGTATAGCCCCCAACAATGCAGCTAAGAGATGTTCAGTGTCCCTTTAAGTACCAGCTGTCAGCTGCTAGAAGATGCCATGAGGGACAGAAGCTCTGGCTGGGTTTGAGTTTGTTTAGAAAGGGGGATTCAAGCAGTTATGGGTAGGCTTATGGGAAATTTTTCTCTGTAAACACCAGAGGGAAGTCAGAAATGCGTGCGTGCCTGTGCTTGAGTGAGCCCTGGCTGAGGTTTCCATAAGGACAGTAAACCACATGTTTCCGTGAAATCTGTCTCGCAGGACAAAGGCCTCTACAGTCTCATGGTTTCTCTTGTGGCTGTGATTTTCAGGACAATCTCCTCATGGTTTCTGCCATGAGGCACGTCATGTGGTGAAAATGGGGTGCTGCAGCGGAAGGCACACGTGCATGGTCTCTGCTGTCCTTCCGGGGACTCAATGAAGACAATCTGTAGTATGAGGCTGACATCCCTCATGACCCATTTGTCTTTGCTGTGAAGCCTCGAACACAGACTCTGAGGGCCAGGTTCTCTCCTTTTCCAGCCCCAAATCCCAGTTCAGGAAGACAGTCTGGTGTCCTTTACTCCTCCTGAGTAACCCTGGGATGGGACAGAGACTATTGGGGACCCAGTTCTCTTCCCAGCTTCTTTGTGAAGACCACCAGGATGGCTGGTGGAAATGAATGGCACCCAAGACCTTGAAACCCTCTATCAGCAAAATTCCCCCCAGGCACCATGGCTTAGCCGTCACCCTCGTCACCAGCATGTCTGCCTGCAGCTTGGAAAGACGCTTCCTCAACATCCCCTACCTTGAGAGTCATACCTTTCTGGTTCTAATCCTAGCCCTGTACCAAGCACTCCCTGGTGTCTCTAGGTTTGCATTGTGTAGCTTGGCTGACCTAGAAATCCCTATGTAGACCAGGCTTGCCTGGAACTCAAAGTGATTGCCCGCCTCTGCCTCCTGAGTGCCGAAATTAAAGGCATGTGCCACCCTGCTTGGCCTCTAGATGTCTCTTACAAGAGAGGTTTCTAGGGTCAGAGCCAAGGTGAAGACAGTAACATACCCTGATATAGAACCTGAGAAGAGTGTGTTGGTGTCATAGTTGGTGGCATGCCCACATAGAGGGCTGTCAGATGCTGCCATTGCAAATGAGAAGTAAAAGACACATGAATCACTCTAGGTACATGTGGGAAAACTGCTAATTAATGTCAAAATCTACCGTTGACCAGATAGTCTTCTGGGCCTCTGCACATAATGGGCTACTCTCTTTGTTAACAGAGTTTCTCCTCTGACCTTGTCCAGGGAACTCTAAGCCCCAACACTCATGTCTATCTGAGGAATGTCACATACGCTCAATTAGTTTATAGGATCAATTTCCTTTCTCCTGACAAAACCTGTTCAGCCAGCACCTGAGATACCTGAAATGCTTCTCCATGCTAATGAGGCATTCCAGGCATCCCAAGCCCTCAGCCAATGATTACCTTTGCCCATCCCGGATGTCCTTATCCTCAGTCTCCCAAAAACTTTATAAGCCTTCAATCACCCTAAATAAAGTTGATCTGACTACTTACAAGCTCTCATTCACCTCACATACTCACAAGGCTTCCGAACCCCACCCCAACTCGTGTCTCTGCTCCCATGGTCCTCGTGGAACGAATCCACCGATGAAAGCAGCCAGAGTGGGCGTGGCTTTGGATGCTGTGACAAGCCTATTCTCCTTTTGGCTCACTTCGTCCTTCGCCTTCGCCTTGCCCCGCAGATTAGCGGTCCTGCTTCGAATGGATTTCCGCGGTTGTGACCCGGAGTTCTTTAATGAGGCTGATTGTAGTAACTGCTTACTGGTTCACCTGCTGCAAACACTGGTAATAGGTCTGTTTGTTCGGGCTTCCTCCTCAGTACTTGAGGATTGTGCCTTGCAGGGACGCAGCCTGCAGTTATCTGTCCTATAAGCAAATGTCTTCTGGAAGCCCGGAGGGATGGCCATACTGTTAAACATTCCGAGTGGACGGCTGAGATGCGAAGGTGTGAACCATGTGGCTAGTTGAGGAACACGGAACAGAGAGGCCGCGGGAGACCAACCCTCAGGGGGTTGTGAGGAGCAGACAGCCGCTGCCTTCCAGGTGAAAAGAGGGTGGTTCCTGGAAGAGGTGGCCCGAATGATTCTCCAGCAGGAACCGGTGGGGATCTGCCCTGTCTCTGCTGATGCTCCAGCACGCTCCCGCTCCGATGAGGAGCAATTGTCCAATAAACCATCACATGACCTGATGTGTCTCTCCTCCGAGACTCATTCAGTGCCAGAAATAATCCTCCTGAGAATAACTGCAGAACAAGGAACAGTTTGAGAATCCAAGCCTCAGAGAGGACCTGAGAGGGAAACACACAAATACGTTCCAAGCACAGAAGGGCTTTGTTGCTCTTGTTTCGAGGCAAAGATCACTAGGCCAGGCTGGCCTCGAAATCACTGTGTAGTCTGTGCTAGCCTCAAATCCACAGCAGTTTGGTATAAAGTCATCACACCCATCTGTACAAAAGAGTTTTGAGCTCACCCATCTTGTCCAGCTACCCCATTCCTGTGCGACCCCCAGTGGGTTTGCAACCTACATCCCAATAAAATGGATTAAGGCCTCCAAATACCTGTCCTTTTTTGTTTGTTGGTCTGTTTTTGATTTTCTGGACAGGGTTTCCCTGTGTAGCCCCAGCTACCCTGAAACTTACCAAATAGACCAGACTGGCCTAGAACTCAGAGATCTGCCCACATCTGTCTCCCTAGTGTTGGGATTAAAGGCATGCACCACTACTGATCAGCCACAATATCTTTCAATAAGTTTGTTCCTCCACCTTCTCTCTAGCTGCTGGTAAAGCTGGGAGAATACCCTGCTGTATTTAAGGACAACTTGTACTCAGTGGACCCCAAATACTAGTGCGGCAAGCCCTGTAGGATATCAATAGCTTAGCTACAGTCTACATATTTAAACCAGCATCAGAAACCCCCTCACCACTGATAGACACACAGGTAGCTAGGCTCTCTCTGAGTTTCTAAGTAGGTGATGGAGTGTGGACCAGCTGAAGCTGATGCCAGGGCAACATTGAGAACTGCTGTCAGCCATTTCTAAGGACATACCGGACCTACCTTTCACAGTCCCTAGAGTCACAACAGGAAGACAGATGTGACAGAAATGGATGCCCCAGGATCCCGAAATTCTTCCTGTCAAATGACTTGCTTCTCCTTGACATCTTTCCAACACAGAGAGTAGCTCTAGGGAGTGTTAATTAGTCATGGGAGAGGCAGAGAAGGTTAGGAGAAACCTGAAGCAGAGTCTGGCTTTGTCAGGACCCTGACGAGCCTGCTAGTCGACTTCAGAAAAGTGACAGAATCTCTGGTCTCAGTTGAAATCCCCTCTACCACATAACAGTAACTAAGAAGATAAGGAAAACGACCTTTGAGAGGGGCTTCTCAAAGTTGAAGGTTTACTTTAGTTTTCTTTCTGACAGGCTATTGCATGATGTAATCAAACAGGACACTGCAAACTGACCTTAAAATCGGTTTCAAGGTACCTCCTCCCTGACAGTTTTCTGTCAGAGTAGAAAGGATGAGACTCTTGCTCCCAACATTTGGAGATGACCGTCAAGGACACGCTGTGTGGCAGGAAGGGCAGAGTAGGGACTCTCTGCAGGGCTTGTGCTGTGTCCCAGGAGGCAGCTGGAGTCTCCTCACTGTCCTCAGGAGCCAGCAGACACTACCTACCTTACTTGTTGCAATCCCAGGACAGGCATCGCACTCATCTTTGACTATAATGAGACCTTTCTGCCCATTTTCAAACCCAATTTATCTGCTGGGCTGGGTGCCAGGTATCAACTTGGCAAGCACGAGGAAGCAGGCCCACAGCACACTAAGGCTGCTGTCTCTTCTAAGTGAGGAGGGGACTGCAGGTGAGCAGAGCTCAATCTGACTGATGTGAGCTGAGGTGGGGGGCAGACTAGTGGGCTCACTCTTCCCTCGACTACAGGGCACCCCTCCTGAAAGAGGTGGGGCATGTTTTCCCACCTCTGACTGTGTCCTCAAACATGAGGCTTTAATGAGACTGACCACATATACATCCGTGAGTGGGGCCCTGTACTTGGTGGCTCCAAGGAAACCCTGTGTGATCATCTGAAGCTCAGCCCCTGATCTGGTTAGCAAAGGAAGGGTTCTTCCCAAACTCAGACTTTGGATAACGACAGAGAGAGGGAGAAAGAGAGGGAGAGAGGGAGAGAGAGAGAGAGAGAGAGAGAGAGAGAGAGAGAGAGAGAGAGAGAGAGAGAGAGAGACTCTAACTTCTAGAGATAGGTCTCAGGGTGTTACTTGGGGTCACAAAAACATAACTTGATGACGAGGAGAGCTGACTTCCCTTTTTGAAAAATGAGGAAACCAGAGACCAGTGCTAGCACAGACAGCAGCCACAGTTCTGTCTGGGTTCTGCGGAAAGATATTAGTCAACCCAGAGTGACTGAGGCAGCTCAGGCTTGCTCAGACCCAGGAGGAAATCTCAGCTGCAAACCCAAACACGGAGTGTCCAAACCTCCATGTGCAGACAGCAGCACTGAAGGCAGAAAGGGCTGAGGTCATGAGGTTTATGGAGTCACAAGAAGAAAGCTGTGTCATCAGTTAGAAATAAGCACAAAGGGTGGGGGAGGGTAGAACTCATGCGTGTGCCATCTTTTATTTAATTGGTTTATTCATTTAATGACAAGGAAAACAGAAGTCACAATATAACCAAGTAACACAACTGAGTCAACGTCCATAGGTTCTGGCCACCAGCTTGCAAATGAGACATTAATTGTCCATGAGATCAGTTGGCCCTGGGTCAGGGGGTGTGGCTCAGTTGGCAGAGCGCTTGCCTAGCATGTACCAGGTCCTGGGTTCTATTACCAGCACTGCATACACCAGGCTTGATGGTGTACTTGTGTAACCCCACTGATAGGGATAGAGGCAGGAGAATGTGAAGTTCACGGCCAGCCTGGGATTCTCGAGATTTAATTTCAAAAAATAAAACAAAGTAAACAAAAAACAAAACAAAACAAAACTAAGAAACTCAGATAGGGATAACCCCTGGAATCAGGAATGAAGTTGGGGGTGCTGCCCTGGCTTGGGCTTTGCCTCTGGTGTATAGATCTGTGACACCGTCATTGCCCCTGGCTTCAGAGCAGCACTTATTCTTGTCCTGGATCTGTTGTCTTGGGTCTTCCCTCCCTCTGTCACAGACCCTCTCTTTCCAAAATCCAGACAAAACGATACTGTGACTTTCCTCATAGAGCATTCTAGCTGCGGACGTTAAACATGGCGTCCTGCCAGCATTGCATGTGATCATGAGACTCGAGCTAGAGAAGGATATGCTGACACCGGACCTGTGTGAAGATTCACTGAGGACTCAGTAGATGAAATGTCACCCTGCTTCCTGCTCTGAGAAGCTGCTCCATTGGGGAAGGAAAAAAAAACAAATGTGGGAAAAACTGGTGCTGAAGGGGGGGGGGAGGAATGAGAGAGAGGAAAGAAGAGAAAGGAAGGGGAAGGGAGGGGTGTAAGGAAGGGGAAGGGGAGGGGAGAGAGAGGGAGAGGGAGAGGGAGAAGGAGAAGGAGAAGGAGAGGGAGAAAGAAAGAACACTCCAGGCTCACCCTCTGGTTAGTGTGTTATTCACAGAGCTCAGTGCTTAGATGTCTCTGGCTGGGGCTTGTAATCTGCAGACCAAGTGACAGCTTCCTGGCTCTGCTTCATCTTCCAGAGGCCAGAAAAGAAGTTTTCTTTCCTTTCCTCTCCTTTTCTTTTCCTTTCTTTTTTTCTTTTTTCTTTTTAAAGAGGAGAAAGGAGAAAGCCAGGATGTAGCAAAGCAGGAACATATTCAAATTGAGCCTACAGACACTTCCCTGGTACTTCTGGGAAAACTGCAGCACTCACACGAGTGTCAGAGCAAGGGAGGTATTGAAGGAAAGGCCCGGGATTCAAAAATGGCTGCCACGTGAAAGACAGTTTCCTTTCGTGGTGCTATGATAAAATGGCCTGACAGCTTTAAGGAAGAGTTTATTTCAACTCACAGTTACAGGTTCTATCATCGTCGGGAAGTCAAGGAAGCAGGATAGAGAACAATGGATGCTTGCATGCCTACACTCAGCTTACTTTCTCCACCCCTGTATTCTCCAGAACGCCTGCCAAGGGAATGGTGACGCCCACAGTGGATCCCAAAAGGCCCTCTAGAGTGGATGTGTCCTCCTGCCTCAATTAACATAAGCAGGACAATCCTGCCAGAAGTGCCAACAAATCAACTCGATCTAGGTGACCCCTCATGGAGACTTTCTTCCTAGTGATTCTAGATTAATCGACATCACAGCTGGGAGGCCTGGGGATAGCAAGATGCTACAAGAATGCCTGACTTTGAGTACTGGGGTCCTCATTCTTGATCCTTGCAAAAACTGCAAAAACTCCCCATTCGGTGACATACTATTGGTCATAGAGAGGGTCAGGGTTGAGACAATGTTGTCTCCTTCTTGGGGGTCAGCTGGGCTAGATTGTCATCGGTCCTTTCAATATCCCAGGGAACTCTCATTCCCCCACTCAGCCCCTTCCTTGCTGCCCCATTTGGTTCCCGCTTCCTTCTGCTTCATTTCTTTCATGGTAATATTTAAAATCTATGCCGTCATAGGAAAATTGCCAGATAAAGTCATGTCACTGCCCCTTCTGACCTGAAGCACAAAGACCAGACCTACATCAAGAGCCAGCCTGGCCTCAACGGTGGTGTGGCCTATAGTTCAGGAGACTGAATTCTGTCCCGGCTACTCATGAGGTGCTGTTGCCCTCCCAGCTCTGCATCTTCCCCCCTTCCCATGTTCCCTTTCTTCCCTGTTCCTTCTCCCGTTCCTACCCTTCCTTTCCCCTCATTTGCTTTCTCACCGTGATGTAAGCTACTGAAATATCCTCTCCCAACTTATCAGTTGATTCTTTTACAACAATTTTTCATGGAAATATTTGATCTGAGAACATCTGTTTCTGCCTGGAACATATTTTCACCCCCAGTACTTGACTTTGCACTTCCTATAGCTGTCAGCTCATCTCGTCTTACAGATTCTGTGACATAACTCCCTATTACCAAGCAAACAGCAATTGTGCTTCCGGCTGGAGCTGTGTTAGTCTGCACGCAGAGCACACGGCTGCCTCCCTTGCTGGCAGACGTCTTTATTGCAGTGGCCCGGTTATACTGATACTACAGGTAGGGCTGTTCACTGTCACTTCAGAAACAAACCTGATACTGCAGGCACCTTCTGAGGTGTCACTGGTCGGGCTAGCTTTTGAAGATTCAACATGTTAAGATGTAAATTTCAGAAACACCCTTGACACTCGGTGACACATGACACAATTGTCATGAGGGAGGAGTGGTGACACCCTTGTGAAGGGCTGTGGCTCTGTCCCTCTGTGATCCTCTGGTCTCCCAAATTTCTGTCCATAGGGGCCTCTCATTACATTAATTCTTCGGTCAATCTACTTTTTGCCTGGATGGTTGGAGCATGGCAAACTCTCCCTGTGGCCGATCTATCTACTCTCAATCTTCTCGTACCTACATTTTTGTGTCTCACTGTGCTCTGTGGTCAGAACACCCTGACCTCCTTGAGTCTGTGGTGTTAGCAATCTGTGACTTTTAAAGCAAAGCAAAACAAAACAAAAACATTGTCTCTTTCTCCATCCCTCTTCACCCACCCCTTGTAAAAATCTGTTCAGTTTGAAATCTAATAATCCCTCTCTAAAAACCCTTAAGAAAAAAAGATTGTTGTTTGAGACCA
Organism: Rattus rattus; assembly: GCF_011064425.1. Classification (NCBI taxonomy): domain Eukaryota; kingdom Metazoa; phylum Chordata; class Mammalia; order Rodentia; family Muridae; genus Rattus; species Rattus rattus. Next base: position 160,626,803 of record NC_046157.1, read on the forward strand.
GGTCTTCCTTTATAACCAAGCTACACAGTGACACTGAACTTCAAACTTTTGACAGTCGTCCAGCCTCAGTCTCTCAAGAGCTGAAATCACAGATTACACCATGCCTGGGTTCATCAAGAAAATTCTGAGCCCCTCCCCTCCCCACCCTAAATGGCCTAAATGCTTTTGGAAAACACTTATTAAATAGCAATAAAGATAGTATCTAAATATTACTGTTTACCGTTGCCACTGTGGGGCACCCAGATTAGAGTTCTTGTCAGTATTCCTTTCTGTGTCATACACTATTTGTCACAAGAAGTAGAGTGATGGTGTTCCCCTTTCTGTGCCAGAACCTGGTAAAACCAGTTATTCTGGGAGGTCTCAGGGATAAACATGACATCATACACGTTTAATGTTAGCACCTGGGTTCTATAGACCTAATGTCTCATGTCCCTCACCAATGCATCCCCTGAGGACAGATCAGGGGCAAACTGTAGCCTGTGCCAGCTGCCTGTTCATTGGCACCAACACTCTCTGCTTACTATGCACACTGAGAACGAAAGACTTTGATCACTTCTGGGACTACAGTTTGTGCCCGGAATGGTGAACCCTCCCAGGCCTGACTCTACACAGATTGGCAGCAGCATCTCAAAAGATACAAAGAAAGCAGTCCTTTAAACACATCTCAAGGAAGCTGCGTCCTTTTCTGACTCTCCTATCTTCCCAGTACCCTCTTCCTTTCCTCCACAGACCCAGAAGCAAGGTTAGATGTAGAATTACTGAAGGGTAAGTTCTTCCTTCCAACACATCTGAGGTATTGAGCAAGCGTCATGGAGTTGTGAGGTCGAAGAAGACTGGCCTCCAAAGGGAAATAGCTCACACCCAAAAAAATGATTGCTCTGGGGGCTGGAGACGTGGGTCGGGGCTTAAGAGCTCTTGTTGCCCATGTAGAGGACCAGAGTTCAGTTCCCATCATCCCCGTGGCAGCTCACAATCACATATAACTCCAGCTGTAGGGGTATCCCATGCCCTCTTCTGGATCCTTAGACACCTGCACTTGCATGCCCGTACCCACAAACATACAGGTCATTTGAAAAGCAAAATAAACCTCCAGCAATAGAAGCAGTCCGTGGAACCTATTGCATACTCTGCTCACCACTGTGGGTGTCTCTGCTAACAACAGGGTTGGCAGATTAGTGATCTTCCTGAGGCAAGAAGAAAATCTGGTTCGGCATGACTCAGTAGCTGGTGTTGGTTCGAACTACTAGAGTCTGACACAGGGCAGTTTATTTTAGGCTTATTTAAGTACAGTGTAATTTGGAAAAAAGTTTTCTGGTCTATCACAATCTCCCGTGCACAAGGAGGCATAGTTACATCAGACTCTTCTCAACGTATGCATCATTTCTTCATGAAGATAGATTCTAGAGATAGTCTAGATGCTTTAGATCAAGGGACCTAGGGTCATGAAGATAGGTTCTAGAGATAGGCCAGATGCATTAGGTCAAGGGACCTAGGGGGGCTTTGGTGTGGCATTCATCATACAGATAATGTGGAGGTCATTTAGACTATTAGCACCTCTTGTTCTGGTTGTAAAAGCCTGGGGAAGCCAGGTATAGCCTGGCCCTACACATAGCACATAGGTTCCCTATGCTGTTAACCACCTCCATTCCCAGCCTTCTGAGCAGAAAACAGCTTATACATCTGTTTCTTTGAAAAGGCAACCCTGTGTGTTTAACATTCCTGGTTTCCCTAGTGTTACCTGTGAGCACATGGACCCCTGCACTCCCAACACACAACTGTTAAAATTGAAATAGCAAGTGATTTATTGGATAATAAAAGTGGTGACTATTTAATAATGAATTCGGTGGAGTCTTAAGTTTGCTAAGTGGCGAAAACATGTTGTTCTCCTTGCACAGACAAGCCTTCTAAAGGATTGGAAGTCAGGGTGCCTAACTTTCTCCAACACATCAGGCAGAGATCTGACTAAAACAGACCAACTAGAAAAAAAGGAAAGGGAAATCTTATTTTGTTTTGGTTTTGAGAAAACTAGGGACATTTGATTAAGAAATGCACAAGCTAGAATTACAATTTATTGTTCATTTTTTCAGATCTGCTATTATGTGACTACGTTTTCTTAAAAGTTCCTCTCTACCAGAGGTAAATTTGTATGAAGCCATGATACTCAGTTTTGCTTTAAATGTTTTTAAAATGTGACCTGATGAGGTGGATTCATAGGTAAGGGCACTTGGGGTGCACCTAGAGACCTGAGTTCAATCCCTAGAACCGATCAATGAAAAGGTGGAAGGAGAGAACCAACTGTAAAAGCAGCTTTTATTTGCCAGATGTAATTGTCATCTCAGAAGCTTGCTGTTGAATAAATCCATCCTTTCTAGATCTTTCTGAACTCTGGCTGGCTGGTTGGGTCAACTCAACTGTTCTGGGCCAAACTCCTCTCCAAGCTGACTGATTCAAACTGACCTCTCAACTCCTGACTGAGTTGCTCTGCTTGGCTTCAAACTAACTCAGGTAATCTGTCCTAATCGTCTGGCTCCTTTTCATTTTCTGGCTACAATGTGTCTCTGTAAAAATATCGCAGTCGATCCCTCTCTCCCTCCTTCCGTCCCTTCCTTTCTCTCCTACTGCTCTCTTAAGTCTCATCTCTTTTCTGTGCTGTTCTCTTTAGAGTTGAGTGTATCCTATCTATAACTCATCCTGCCAAACTTTCCCTGATTTGTTGCTTTGTCTGCCCCTCAATCAGAGGTCAGTATTTGGGATTAAAGGTGTGTCTAAGGGCATGTCTGTATTCCAGCCACAGAGACTAAACATGCATCATTCCAGCCAGATCCATACAGACCTAGAAGGTCTTTGGATGTGATCTCTTGCCAAAGCAGCCATGTTCCTGGATACAAATTCCTATACCAACAGCTCTACAGAGTTGTCCTCTCATCTCCACACACAGCCATGACATCTGTCACATACACGAGAGAGAGAGAGAGAGAAACAGAGACAGAGAGAAACAGAGACAGAGAGACACAGAGAGACAGAGAGACAGAGAGAGACAGGGAGACAGAGACAGACAGAGACAGACACACACAGAAAAATAATGAAAATATTTTTTTAATTTAAAGTAAAGAAGAACAGAGTGAAACATGATTAGAAAAATTGTAATTGTTGAAACTGAAAGTGGGTAAAGGGCACATTGATTTTTATCTTTCCTGTATGTTCTTAGCTCTGTCTCCAGCCCTGTCTATTCTAGCTTTGAGATACCTTTAAACGTCACCACAAACACAGAAAAGAAAAGGAGGCAAAGTTCATCAGCTTACAGTAAGGAGGCTGCGTGTAACCTCAAGCAACCCTGGCTAAGCTGCTACCCTCCTTTCCTCCATCCCAGCTACCACTGTTCTGATCCTTCAGGGTCCCCAGGGGCCAGTGTCAGCCTCTGTGGCAGGAACATGGACATTTTCTGAATTTCCCTCAATTAAGAGAAGCTATTTCTCACTAGCTCTTACTGCTTGCCAGAGCCTCTTGGTGCCCCTTCCCCAGAAGCCATATACTTCCTCCATGGTGGGGTGAGGGGTGGGCCCTAAGGTATGGACCCTAGTGGTAAAGTCTCAGGAAGAAGGAAAATGTCGCCTTCGGAAGCACCCCAGTCTCTTTCTGGTTTCCACTTGGGGGGGGGGTCATATTCTAGACACACACATCATGTGACACATCCACCCAGGGGATGATCACTAGATCTGAGCCACTCTCAGTGCCTTGCCCTGAGCCTCCAGACTATGATCATTCTAAGAGGTCCAGTGGCAAAAGCTTGGTCCCCAACTAGTGCTATGGGGAGGGAAATGGAGGACAGAACCTTGAGAGTTGGGGCCTGATGGGGTTTAGGGGTGGGGTTCTTAGGTCACTGAGGCTCTGTCTGAGAAAGGAACCTAAAACCTCAACTGTCCAACTACCCCTTCCTCCACATCTTCTTCTTCCCCCCTTCTTACTCCTCCTCCTCCTCCTCTTTCTCATTTTTCTCTGCTTCCCACCATTAAGCAAATAGTTCACTCCACCACCTCTTCTGCCATGGGATTTCCTTACCAGAGACACCAAAGTAACAGAGCCAAATGCCATGGACAGGAACTGCAAAATCATGAGTTCAAAAGACATCACCACCCTTTATAAGTTCATCATCTCAAGTGTCTTGATGTAATGGCAGAAGGCTGACATGCTATATAGACCTCTTTTCTTTATAAAGTTAACTTTCCCAGGTCTTTTCTGGGAGTAAAGCAAATACAGACTAATACACTGAAGGATCGGTGTATTGAAAATAGAAAAAGTGAATTCTGCTTAACTCTGAAGGTTTCTCAGTAGCAGGAGAGACAGAAGAGAATTGGAGATTTAAAAACTCAGATACTACCCAGAATTAATGAAGAAAGAACTATGTTTTTGTTAGATTTAGGCTAAGGACCATGTAGACCACACTCACCTATAGTAGCCTTTCCTTTCTCTCCGTTCTTACTACAGCTGCTATAAAATAAGTGGTTGCACCCTACGGTGTCTGTCTGAGGGTGTGGAATCCCCACTTTCCCAAAGTAAGTTTACCAAGCATCCCTAAGAACTCAGGGGTTACAGGTGGCACATGCTGTGTGGTGGACACTCATTGACTAAAGGACTCAGAGGCAATCCGGCCCGCGGCATGCTTATATTGGTCACGTGGGACCTCCCACTTCCTGAAACTTCTAGGAGTTCCATCCCGGCCCTCAGCCCTTGACCCTTTGACTTGTGGTCCTGAACTCTCCTTAGGACTCCGTCTTGCCTGTCTGTCTATCCATGGAGTTAGTGATTCTAACACATTTCTATTCTGAAGACCAATCTGCTCCAGCGCTATCTCAAGCCTGAGACCGTCCAGTTTCCAGCCACTTTGAGTTGGGACATAGTATATGTTTCTGAGTTTCTGGCTTCCCAAGGCTGAGAGCAAAACGCAGATTATGTTTAAGACTCAAAGAGTGAAGTGGGCAGCTTTCACCCGTGTTTGTCACTAAGAGTCTGAGACAAATCTCTAAGGATGTTCTTGAATCCTCAGTAACATCGACAGCATCCTCACTCCTGTCAGATGAGCGACAGGCATTTAAGCAAAAGCCTTCTGAATTAGTAACCTATGAAGTTTGAATGTGTTAACTCTAAGTCAGTAAGACCAGTTTTGTGGAAGGGTGAGGAGCTATGCTCCCGGCATTTTGCTTTCAAAGGATTTCAGTGTGGATGCCACTAAGGTTTAGTCAGCCGCCATGGTGAGCTCTCCTGTCACGGGGTTTCTTACACTCTGGGCAGGGGCTGGAGAGGCAGGCTGCCTTCTCTCCCAGGCACTCTAGTTGCCAATCACAACACCATGGAAGCAGCAGCTCTTTCCCACATTCTCGGGAGCCCTACAACATGGGGTTCAAAATATTGATGAGTTCTGCTCTACAGAGTTAAACCGGCCTCTCTGCTGCAGGGCTCGCCTGGGGCTTTAATTTGAACACATCAAAGCACAGAACATTCCATCTTCTCCCGTGGTTGGCTGGTTGTGGCATCCTCCTTTCTCCCCTGCTCCTCAAAAATGTGGTATCTTCTGGCACACCTTTCCCCTCAGCATCTTGCTGAAGACTATGCATGAGAGTCTCAGCTTTGTATGTCATTGAAAGCATGGTTCTCATGCTATCTGCTGAGCCAAGCGTGCAGACCCCTACATCACCATAGGAACTCGCGGCAGGTGTCTGCTAACCCCGCTCAGCCTCTCCCAGCCTTCCACTGAGACACCCAGGAAGGCACGTGCATAATTGCCAAATTGCAACTGCATCAGAAGCTAAGAATATCAATAATTGCCTGGCCACAGTATGGGAGGGACTTCTGCCAAGAGCAGATGGGAGTAGACTGAGGAATTCATTAGCTGCTTTCACAGCACGGGGAGCCAGACCCATGACACAGGGGCTCTGCAGGTGCTAAGGAGAAGCTGGGCGGTGTGCTTTAACCCAAGCAGGATTGCACAGACAGGCCAACGGGACCACATCAGTTTCCCCACCTGACCAAGCACCTTGCTGATCCACAGGCCATCAGGACTCCATGAAACACTCCTGGTCACCGGGACATCCTTATCTCCTCTTCCAGCAGGAGAGGCTAGAAGAACCACACACTAGCTGAATCCCGTTGACGCTGGAAGGAAAGACTCTTAGTTCTCCCTTCGGATTTGAGCAGAGCAGGATAGACAGGGAGACCTTAGCACTGTCTATCCAGAACAACAGCCATGAGGCCTTCCCTCACTAAAACATGAGGCCAACCCTGGAGAGAATCTAAAGGATGCTTGCAGGCCCAGCATGGAGCTCCCAACAGCTTTGGTTAGGAAAGGTTTCACTCCTCACAGGAGCTCAGACTTCCTCAGTGTCTCTGGCTGACACTGTGAATGTCATTCACAGCACAGAGCACTGCATTCAGAAAAATTGCATTCAGTAAAGACTGAAATAATTGCTTAAGTGGGGGGGGGGCGGAAGGAAAGAAAGAGGCTTGGGAACACTATGGAGCGCACATGCCTCTAATTTTCAAGGAAAAAAAATGAACTCATCACTACCAGTGACTCTGTAAGGGAAAATTATAGGTGGTGAAATTTGTTTCTTCTTATTCTGTGTGATTCTTAAATTAGGGGCAATCTATACGGTATTTACACAATGGACCAATAGCATCTCCCAGAAGAACACTTCACTACATGCCAGCTGCCACAGGCATCTAGTAGGCTAATGACTTTCTGAGAATCCTCATGAGCCCACTCTGGTGAGCTCAGGTGAGGCCTGCTCAGGTGCCCTCTCAGGTGTGCTCTATTCAGGTGAGGTCTGCTCAGACGCGAGTCGCAGGTGTGTTCTGCTCAACTATGGTTTGCTGAAGTGTGACCTACTCAGGCGTTGTTATCTACTCAGGTGTGATTTATTTGGGTGTGGTCTGCTCAGGTGTGATTTGCTCAGGTTCAGTCTGCTCAGGTGTGATCTCCTTAGGTGTGATCTATGCAGGCATGATTTGTTCGGGTTTAGTCTGCTTTGGTGCATGCTATGGCGTGGTCTGCTCAGGTGTGATCTGCTCCAGGTGTGATTTGCCCAGGTGTATCCTGCTCAGGTAGGTATGATTCACTCGTATGTATTCCGTTCGGGTGTGATCTGTTCAGGTGAGGACGGCTAGGTATATCCTGTTAGGGTGTGAACCACTCAGGTATAGCCTACTTGTCCCCCAAGGGCCCATCTCCTGATCAGTGGCCGCTGGAGTCCTCATCACTGCAGAATTTTGAATACATTTCCTTCATACCAAATCTAACAAAACATTTCTCTTCTTCTGAAATTATATCTGGATTTAAACCTATTTAACGTGTGAGGATTCGCAAACAACTGTCCTTCCTCTGGGTACTCTGATGGGTAAACTTTTGAAGGTTTCCAGGGTTATTTCCCTGGAGAACCCTGCCTTCTCCATGCCTCCTCCACTCAGGACATCTCTAGAGGTTGGGGAAAGACACAATGATGAGTGAGGAGAAGGTCCTTCTCATGTCCCCATTCTGAGTCCTACCATCCCAGTTAAGTCTAACTGAAGAGGAGGCCTTCCTCATGGAGGAAGAGACCAAGGGCATTTGGAACTCAAAGACCATGTGACTGAAACTGGAGCAATATGGAACTGGATAGCTGGAGGTGGAGGCCTGCAACCTCCCGGGCGGGATCTTGGAGGCTCGTGGGGGGACTTGGGGCTTTGACTGAAGGATGATGAGAAGCTACTGACACTTGTAAGATCCAGAGGGGTCTTAGCAGCGATCAACATGATGACACAGATTTGCTGAGCAGGCACCAATGTCCTCCAGAGCTCAGGTGGCCGAAGAGGAGAGTGGATGCGTGAGAGAGAAAAAGGACACAGTCAGGAGAGACTTAATCCTCGTGCACATTGGACGAAGTCTGGGGACCTGGGCAGATTCTAGCCCTTTGATCAGGCCAAAAACATGGGGCGTCTTTGCTTTTCCTCCTGTTTCCCAGAGTTGATGTGTCAATGGTTCATTTGGCTCTAACTCCAAAAGAACGTTTTACCTTTAAAAAAAAAGCTTTGTGCTAATGATCTTAAAGGTAATGATGTCATCTTTAGTTGCCCAAGAGAAACAGGGCAGTTTCTAGGACTCTGCTGGGTCCTGGGATGGTCCCAGAATCCCAGGAAATGACTTAAAGAGCCATAGTGTAGCCATGGGTCTTGGATGTCCCATGAATGTGGTTAGTCCACCGCATAGCTCAGTTTCCAGCTTCCAACATAGGAATTTGGGATATGATTATGAAACAGAAACCTGGGCCAGTGGACCCCCAGCCAAGGGAACCAGGCTGACCTAAGTCCAGGAATTAAATGATGGCCTCACCACCATGTGACATTCTCAAGTATGGACTCAGCCTTGTGACTTGGTGACTCCTGTTGTCTTCTACAGTCAGTGGGAGCTTGCAGTGCTTAGTCATGGTCGTATACAGTAAATCATCTGGCCTGGGGCTGGGCCATCTCCTGCCCCACATGGTTGCCTGGCCTTGATGGATGTTGTTCTGCGTTTGCTCGTACCCATTCTGTGCTTTAACAGTATGAGCCCGGTGGAGGAATTTAGCCTTCGGTGACTAAACTAAGACTGTGAGCTTCCTGGTGGTTTTTAAGCACATGCCTCCAGTCATCAATTTAGCAGAACAGTAGGACGCGCCTGCTATGAGCCAGGTAAGAGAAACCTCAGCCAATGAGATGTGAGGAAAGCAAGCATGTGCTTAGACCCCAGCATTCTGAAGCTCCGTGGGCTACGACTCAAGATAGGGAACTTGGATGGGGATGGTACAACTGGGACTAGAAGAATTAGGGAGGAGAAAGCATTCCTCTGAAAGGAGATGACAGATGCCCCATCGGAAAACTGTCACTGGGGCTGCAGTCAGTTGACATTTGGGGGTCCTTTGGCTGCTAGGAAGGTAGGCTCGCGGAGTCACCTCTTCAAGTCTTCTTGTGGAGTATAAGATGCTGATCTAGCTAGCAGGGTAAGAGAGGAGCCATCTATATGCCTCTCTTCCTGGGCATTTGGGCTGCCTGCTCCTCTGAGAAGGCAATGCCTCAGCCACCCACCCTACACAGGTGAGTGCTGATAAGAGCTGTGTGTGCATGTCTGTTCCGAGATTGGGCATCAGGAAATCACAATGGCTGCATGTCTGAGGTGGTTTGAATATGGCTTGGCCCAGGAAGTACACAGGACGTGGCACTACTAGGAGGTGTGGCCTCGTTGGAGGAAGTATGTCACTGTGTAGGTGGGTTTTGAGGGTGCCTAGCGCTCAAGCTCTGCTCACTGAGGAGAAGACGCCCCTGCTGGCTGTCTGTGAGCAGGTTTCTTCCTGGCTGCATTTGGATCAAGATGTAGAATTCTCAGCTCCTCTAGCACCATGACTGCCTGCATGCCGCCATCTTTCCTGCCATGATGATAACGGACTGTGCATCTGAAACTGTAAGCCAGTCCCAATTTTATAAGAGTTGCCTTGGTCATGGTATTTCTTCACAGCAATGGAAACCCTAACTAAGACAACGACCAAGCACCATTCCTGCTGCTTGTTCTCTAGCACCAGAACTTGCATTAGCTCTAACCCCACTTCTTGTTGGTTCATTTCAGCTGTTCCAAACACAGGATACCATCTACTGCTCTGCTCCCTCCCTGATACGCGCTGCAACAGTCCTGGGATTCCCCTTCCTGTGGCTGATTAGAGAGATGCTCTCCTGGGCCTATCATAGCCCTAGGATCTGTTCAAGGTGTGCCTCTGGGAATCAGAGTCATAGCACAGAATCTACACAAGCACCTCGGAGCCAGTGTGCACACAGAGACCCACTCCCAAAAGAATCTGCTGCCTCCCTTGGAAATTCTGAGCAATTTCTTTAAGAAGGGAGCCTCATACTTCCCTCTCTACTCTAGGCCCTGTATGTTGTCTGGCTGGTTCCAGAATTAAAAGCAAGATCAGCACTCATCCTCATGAGCGGTGCTGTACTCGTTCCACTTCCCAGCCTGAGGGCTGAGGGCAAGGAAGCTGAACCCCACAAGCCATCAGGGCTATAAGCGTCAGTCAGAGTCTCAGTAGCTTTCCCAACTGGAATGCCTCATGAATAAGATCTCAGCCATCCTGGTTGCCTACCATATGTCTCCCCTATTTTTGAGAGCTACTGCGTTTTCTCTAGCAACAATCTACTCCTGGGGCACTGCATGTTCTCCTACCTGGATGCAAGCAGCCTGTAGATGAGTCACTCAAAGGTCACAGAGCTTGGATGGGAGAAAAGGTTAGGAGAGCTGGGAAGTGTTAGGAAAGAAGCAAAAGTCAGTCTGTTCTGTTTATAGTGATACTTTTGCTGTTTTTAAGTTTCTGGTGTTTTTAATGATTTATTTTTATTTCATGTGTCTTAGTGTTTTTGCAAGGCTGTCAGATCCTCTGGAACTGCTTACAACCTGTCTTCATTCACTTCCTGGGTGCTCAGGTTAAAGACTACATCACCACCCAGTTTGGTTGGCTGGGTTTTGATGATCCCTAATTCTTGCTTGTAAGTCATGAGCAGAGGCGGTAAGTTTTAAAGGGAGCATGTGAGGGCCTGGGGAGACAGTTCAGTCAGTACAGTGCTTGCCATGTATAAAACTATACATCCGTTCGTTTCAGAATAAAATGTCCACAACACATGTGCTCACGTGTGTTGCTCATTTTAGGTCCAATACCTTCTACAGCAGTGTTTCACAGCCTTATACGCCTGGCTTTTTACCTGGGTGCTGGGATTCAAACTCTGTTCCTCATGTTTGCTGCGACCCCTTAATACGGCTCCTCGTGTTGTGGTGACCCTCAGCCATAAAATTATTGTCTTTGCTACTTCATAACTGTAATTTCACTACTGTTAGGAATCAGAATGTAAATGGTTTGAGAGATAGATCTTTTTGCCGAAGGGGTCGTGACCTACAGGTTGAGAACCACCATCCTAGAAGGTCACATAAGGAAAATGCTTTCTCAGCAGGGAAGGAGCAGGCTGCATAGACACCAAGGATGGGAGTGGAGCTGGAGTTTTCTGTGCACACCGACCTCAGAGAGATCAAGTCCATGAAGGTGATCCCTAACCAGGTCATGACCCTTTCCAACTCAAAGAGGTACTCTGGATTCCTCTTTGCAACCAAAGGAAAATTAAAAAGGAAAAAGTGCCATCTACCATCCTCCCATCCCTACCAATTCTATTACACTGCTGAGTTTGTCCTTCCTGGTTCCATTTGATTAGCATGACCTCGGGCAAACAGTCACCGTGATGTCACACTCCCATGAAGAAGTGTTCTATTTTCCAGAGTGGCCCACTGACATGGGATTATGGGCTCTCCCTCCTGAGTTACCCGGGAGCTACGACTGGTCATCCTCCACCACCATTTCTTCCTGCTCTCCCTTGGGAGAAGGAAGCCTCCTGCCCCACCTACCTACTAATGGCCCATTAGCTTTTCCAAATCTCAGGGCCTGCCTCAGCAGCACCTGCTTTTAGTTTGTTTTGCGTAGACTCAGGACAGCTGTCTGTTGAGGAGATAGACTTTAGATAAGTCCAGGGGAGGGAGGGAGAGGGAGCAGTGTGCCCTGGGTGTGCACAGGGCATGGCTTGTGAGACAGTTGACTCTCTGGGCCTGTCCTCAGATGGAACTACAAGCATCACATCTGGAGCAGCATGGATGTAAGAGGTTTTCACAGAACAGCCTAGCGGTCACTTGGACACTGTCCCTTCTGCTCATCCCTCTCTTGGATGGAACACTGTCAGGAGCGGTAGCGTCTGTTTTGTTTGTGGTTTTGAGACAGGATCTCACAATCTATGACAGGCTGGCCTGGAACTCATGGTCCCACTGCCTCGGCTTTCCAGCACTGGAATTGGAGGTTTGCACTGCCATACCTAGTTTAGCTCCCAGCCCCCTCTTAAGCGAAGGGTTTAATACCAAAATGAAGGACAAGAAGGAAAATGCTCCTCTACATTCTCCAAGGGGGCCCTAGGCCAGATGGACCATGTAGCCCCAGCATCTGTCCTTCTGTCCTTCCTGCCTTCATACCCCTGCCCAGGGCTTTCCCTGTAAAGTATCATACTGCATGAGACACTCCACGGCCTATGTGAAGGAAATCCCATGAGCTTGTCACAACACCCCGACTCCAGACAGGGGCCGAGCAGGTTCGTCAGTGAAGCAATTGCTCTTTCTTCAGGAATGTGTGGAAGGAAGAAGCTATCTGCTGGGCATGGGAATGGGGTGGGTCCTAGAAGCAGTTCCTTCACCACACGCTAAGTCATAATTATGGCCTAATCAGCCAGGTGAAGTCTTCCCCGGGGGCCACATGCTCACGACAGCAGGGCAGCAGGAAATCATGTGGACATCCCAAACTGGTCAAGGCCACCCACTTACTCTCAGTTATGCAGACTAGCAACTCAGTCAGTCAAGGAATTCTGAACTGGCACTGGCTAGCTTAGAAAAGGTGTGTGTGTGTGTGTGTGTGTGTGTGTGTGTGTGTGTGTGTGTGTGTTTTGTATGTGTGTATATGTGAAATAGCAATAAAAGAAGGCTCTGAATGCCTACCACCATGCTGAACAGTGGAGTATCACCCTTCTCGTGAGGTTCCCCAGTGGACAGAACTATCCAATAAGTTGTTTTCATTTGGCCAGATATAGTACCTTATAGCTGTAAACCCAGCCTGGAAGGGATTGAGGCAGGACTGCTGTGAGTTCAAGACCAGCTTGAACTCACACACTGTAAGACCCAAGTTTGAGATAAAAACATTCCTTTACTTTTGTTTATAAACGTATGTGTTCTTACTTTAGCTTTCCCCTACTGTGACAGATACCAGGAACAATCAAACTTATAAAGAGAAAGGGTCAGTTAGGCTCAACAGTTCTGGAGACGTCAAGGTTGACCAGCACATATTTTGGGACCTGCATGGTTGAGAGTATGTGGCTAACTCCATGTGTCCAGAAAGCAAAAGAGAAAGAAAGGAGAGGACCAGGGACCTGCTGCCTATTTTGAGGTCATAACCCCAGTGGTCTAAAAATAAAAGCCTCTCATTCTGCTATCTCCTAAAAGACCCCCCTATTGCAACACAGACTGGGGCCAAGACTTCATTTAACATACAGGACTTGGGGAACATTTACCCAAACCATACCAATACCTAAGCCAACATGTTAGTTTAAGAGAGCTATGCAATAGGCACAGATGGAGTTGTTAAAAGAAGAAAGTCCCAGCTGGGGATTTAGCTCAGTGGTAGAGCGCTTGCCTAGGGAAGCGAAAGGCCCTGTCTGGTCCCCAGCTCCGGGAAAAAAAGAACCAAAAAAAAAAAAAAAAAAAGAAGAAGAAAGTCCCGCCCTGTGTCCTTCCCAGCAGAATAAGCAGAGCCCTCTTAGAGGTCACAGTCTGACTTCATCTGGCCATGAGCATTTGAAAGGTCCCCTGTAGGACAGTCAAGAAGGATCTTGAAGAAACACTGGAGCCCTGGGGACCAGCCTCTAACTGTAATTCTGCAACTGTTACGAATCGCAATGTAAAATCTGATACTTAGGATATCTGATATGTGACTCCAATGGGATTGCCACCCGCAGCTGAGAACACTGAACTAGGGCACCCTGGCCACACCTTTGCACACACACATTTTTCTTTCTTTCTTTCTTTCTGGATACTTCTCCCACTTTACAGAAGCAAACTTCACCTTTCCCAAGTGCTGATCACTCTGCTTCCCTTTCAAGTATATGTTTCTAGCCTTACATGCATTTCCCTTCTTCGGCATCTTACGAGAAGTCAGAAAGACCTCGGGGTGGAGCTCAGTTGGTAGGGTGCTTGACCAGTGTGTGAGACTCCATGTTCATTCATCACCATCATCTAGCACTTGGGAGGGGCGGGCTAGACAATCAGAAACTAAAGGTCATCCTCGGCTACATGTGGAACTGGGGGGTAGCCTGGGTTACATGAGACCCTTTCTCAAAATATTGATAGCAATGATAATAACGTTCTGACACGTAGAAAACGTCATCTGTCAGGTATCCGTTGAGTCACTCTTTCACACTTTCCGCGGCGCCATGGGCCCATGTTCTATGCTATACTGTGATGCTGCGACCTTTACTCTGATTTCCAGCTCTTTGTTTCTACCCAAGACCTTGCAACAATGGCCTTCACCATTCACAGTCCTACCTGTATTCTGGATATAAAGTGCCTAAGTCTTCCTCCTGAGTCCTCACCTGAATCATTAGGTGTGTCCTCTCAGACCAGCGCCTATATTTTATAGGTGACAGTGTCAGGTTGGCACGTCAAAAGCTGGCCATGCCTGCACGATCTAGGCTTTTCCTAGACTGCTTCTCCAGAGCCTTCCAGCCTCTGCCTGTATTTTTAGATATTTGTTTCACAATAGCCCACGTCTTGGCTCCGACTGTCATTCAGTCAGCAAGTCAGGAAAAACCAAGTAAGCGCCTAGCTTTCCCTCCTGCAGCCGCAGCTCAGTTAGCTGACACCAAATATCTAGGATTGTCCCCTCACCAGAGGGTAAACAATAACTTCTGCAGCCAACCCTGGCTGGGTGTCCCTTACTTCCATTCAGTTCTGGTCTCATCTACCACCAGGTCACATCCTATAGGAGCAGGAAGTGGGGGTGGGGTGGGGCTACTGCTGTAGATGTTGGTTGTCCCAAGATTGTACCTCATCTGTAAGCCAGACACAGAGTCGTGCTGTTTCTACCTGCTCCTTCTACCCAGTGGCTATAAAATGAGTTCCCTCCACTCTCCCTGGATCCAACTAACATAGTCGGATGGCTCACAGGGCTCAGGGAATGAAGGACTTGGGTGCAGAGGTATCTGGGGATGCACAGAGCCGCAGGTGTTTGTAGACACTCAGAACCCTGTCCTTGAGCCCTTCCGTGGAGAATTCCTTGCAGGGCCATCGTATTCATGAGCTGGATGTGGGTCCCAGCCAAGCCAGTCTGGGCAGACTCTTCTCAGTCTCTCCGTGTGTGGCATTCCCCCACCAGGGTTTGGGGGGGACCCTCTGGAGTGAGGAGGTTCCGTCGACATAATTTATGCTGAGAGAAGTTCCTTAAGCCTAGCTCCAGATTTGTGGGGGTGGGGAACAGGTAAGGAGGTAGTGACAGCAGCCAGATGGGAGGTGTGGGGAGTTGGGGAATGGAGAGTTTCTATGCAGTAAATAATATTTAAAAAATCTGGGTGCAAGGTTTCTTCCTGCCTTAGACCATTTATGTTTTCTGAAGAAAGACAGGTGCATGTTTTTTAAATATATCTTAGGCAGCACAATGGCTGGGCGCCTGCCTACCCTCCATGTTGTTAGAATCCACTTTCTATCAATAAACCCATTATTACTGCCTATGTTTCATCTGGGCTGCTCTGAGCTCTAACTGGGCAGCCCACGTTCTCCTGTCCCTCAGCCCACGGCCGCTCTCCCTTCTCCTCTCCCGTACATTCTTTTTTCTGTCCCATGGCAGCTTCTCTTTTTCTCTTCCGATGGTTTTCTGTCTGACCCAAGCCCTCAAAAGCTCAACATGGCCTATCTCTCTTCTGCCCCTCTATTAGCTGCCAGCATCTTCACTCACCAATCAGAATTAATCGGAGGGCAGTGTCCCAGAGGCTGAGTGTAAACTCCAAGTCTTGGGGGCTGCACATAGCATTACAGTAGACAGTGAAAGGCAAAACCTCAACAATCTACCTCGGGAAGGCGATGTTCTAGCTGTGCTGCCTGCCTTGAGAAGTCCAGTAACTTATTTGACCTCACGGTCTGTCTTCCGTTAGAATAGCATAGACTGGGGGATTTATAAAGAAGACCCATTTATTTCTTACTGTTCTGGGAGGTCAAGGACATGGTGCTAGCCAGCACGTAGTGAGTCTTCAACTCCCGACTTCCATGCCACATGACAGGGGAGGAAGGGCAACCAGCAACTTCGAAGAACACCTCAGAAGGCCTTGCTGTAAGGCTACCGTTTCTCTGACAAGGGTATCCGTTTACCTACTTCAGTAAGCTGTCACAACAGCAGTTAAATTCCAACATAGCAGTTGGAAATCTTCATCTACAGCAAAATATCTATCAAACGAAGGCTGGGCATGACCAGGACAATGCCACCAACCACCTGAGAGACACAAAAACTCTGCTTTTGAAAGGCTACCTTGTGACCTGACTGCTAGCCGGGCTGTCTTGGAGATTAGCAAGGAGTTTCCTGAGGGGGGAAAAAAAACCCCAAAAGGTCAGGATTTCGCATTCAAAAAGAATTAAGATTTTAGGAGGAGGAGATGGGGGATGCAGCTCAGTTGCTAGAGTGTTTGCCCACCACACACGAAGTCCTGGGTCCCATCCCCAGCATGATATAACCCTGGCTGTGGTGATACTTACATGCAATTCCATCACGCTGGGTGTGGAAGCAGGAGGATCAGAAGGTCAAGATCCCCTGATGTACAGATGGCGTTTGAGACCAACCTGGGGATGCATGAAACACTGTCCGAAAACAAATTAACCCCGAGAAGGTGACAACAAAAACCTCCAACCAAACACAGGCTCTCCTGTACATCGGGAACATCAGACTGTAGTAGACGCATGCCTGTGGAGCCGCTACAAGACAACCACAAGAAGGAATATTTGTGCACACACACACACACACACACACACACACACACACACACACACACACACACACACAGATATCTAGAGAATAAAACCCAAGTATAAACCCAAATTTTGCTTGTATCCTGTAGGCTTTACACATACATCACCCGAAGCCCCTCTCTAGAATATTTTAAATAACTTTATGCCCTACCCACCCTGCTAAGATAGGAAGATTGCTAAGGCTAAGTTTTCTCCCGTGAAGTTGTACAAGCTTTTAACTCGGGTTAGCATGGTACACGGTGATCCCCGTTTCCTGCCACACTGCTCGGTGGTATCCCACACTGCTCTGCTGACAGACTTGGCCTTGTGTAAGTTCTTCATGACTCTCTAGTGGTGCTGACGTCGGAAAATCGTGTTAATAATACATTGGCAGTTCTCCTTTTGCAGCCTCTCTTACATTAGTGACAAAACACCCAGAAAGCCCTGTCTTCCAGTCTGAAGAGCCTAAAGTACTCAGTGTCTGTCAGTCACCACCTCTTGGTTAGGATTTCTCTTGTCTGGGTTTCTACCTCTAGAGTCAGTGTTTTGCTGTTTGTTTTGCTTTGTTTTGTTTTTCTGAGGTTTTTCTTTTTCTTTCTTTCTTTTTTTTTTTTCTTCATTCTTTTTGTTGGTTTTGGGTTTTCTTTTCTGAGACAGGGACCCATGTAGCACAGGCTGGCCTCCAATCCTCTACCTCCACCTCCCATGTGAAAGACAAAACCAAAAATGGGGAAGGCACAGAGTATGAGGGGCACCCATTCTCACCTTCTCTGCTTCTTCTCATGGACTCCTGGGAGCCTGGCCTCTGTCTGCTCTTGTCGGAGAAGGCGCCTTCCTCCTGAGGCCCCTGACAGTGGCGGTGTTGCCTCTGGTTTCTCGAGAGGCTCGAGGCTGGCTGCACTTGGCTTTGGAAGTCACAGAAGGTCACAGAGTTTGTTTTCTGTTTCAGTAAGATTGAAAAGAAAGTTCTTCCCTGCAGGGCTTTTCCTGGGGGAGGGGGGTAATTTGAAGGCTACAAATCCCAGCCTGGCTTGTGTTTATTTTGACTTTTGAGAACAGCTTTCTTTCCTTTATTATGTGGTTTGGGAGAAAGCACTCAGTTTGTGAGTGGTTTGTTTGTGTTTGTTTTGTAAGCTTCTAGTGTTTTGCTCTGTGCAGCCACTGCGGCCTGGGGTCGGGGACAGCTGCCCCATCACCTGCCACACACAGTCTTTGCCCTCTCTCCTTTCTGTGAATTCTGGGGTTCAGTACTAGAGAGGCCCATCGGAGTCCCATGGCCCAGCATTCCCCTGAATCTACACAGGAGACAGTGATTCTCACAAGTGATCCTGAGCAAAGGGGTGCATGGTCAAATCCTCAGCTTTGGAAGAGAAGGTCTGCAATGAAGGACTGTGTTCCTGAGTCAGACCCAGTGTCTTCACTGCCCTTACACGCTGCTCATAGGCAAATGCTGTCTGCCACCCTCAACATCTCCCAATGCTCTGCTTCTCTTTACAGCCATTGATGGCGTTTTCCATATGCAGGCATGCCCTGGTCACATGCATGCAGATATGCCTAACTTCAGGTCAGCCGGTCTCCGTGTTTGCTCTTTTATTAACCATGGGCATTTCTACTATTTTTGAGCCCCCAAACCCTTGTTTGTATGGACTCTGTGCTGTGTGCTCCCTACCAGACTCTAGGGACAAGGTCCCAGGCCCAGCGCAATTGCTGGTCTTGCAGAGGCTGGTCTCTAAGGTGGATAGCCGCCGGGTGTGCTCCTGAGAGTGATCAGGACACTGCGATCCCACTGATGTCCTGAGTTAGTCACCTGTGGAATCTTCTGCTTCCTACAGCCCAACAGTCGAGTGCTTGGTGGCAACTGGGAGAGCTGTGAGAGGACCCACAGATGTTGTTCTCCCACACCCAAAGGAGGAAAGGGTTCAGCTTCTCTCTTATCCTCTTCCTGCACCCCATCTTTACCAGGATACATTTCCCAGAGAGCCTCAGGGGCCAGGAGGATCCCTCACAGAGAGCATTCCCTTGTTGTGGCCAGGTGCTAGGCCTTGAAGGACTTGAGGCAGAAAAGTTAACCATGAACGTTGGCCCCAGCTTCTCAGAGCCCAAGTCAAAGACAGCTCCCATCGGGCCCTCCAAATAGGGCTCCCATAAGTTCTTAGACGTGGTCTTTCAAGGCAACTCTCAGTATGTTTTGCCCGGAGATATGGCTGATTTCCAGAGGCTTTCCGGAGGTTCAAGTTGTCTTGTTCATCCCCAAGATTTAGAGCTCAAGTGTCAGTTCAGTCCTCTTCCTTAGGTAGAACAGTGTCTCTTCCCCTTCCCCAATTAGTCCCTCCTTACCGGCCTCTCCATGAATAGGGGTTTTTGTTTATTTATCTTGTTTGCTTTTTAAGGTTTATTTATTTATTTTTATATGTGAGAACACTGTTGCTGTCTTCAGAAGAGGGCATCAGATCCCATTACAGATGGTTGTGAGCCACCATGTGGTTGCTGGGAATTGAACTCAGGACCTCTGGAAGAGCATTCAATGCCCTTAACCCCTGAGCCATCTCTCCAACACTTCCCCACCCCCAGCGAATAGTTCTTATCTCCCCATCAACCCTATCCTCTCTCTGACCCACAACCTTGGTCATTTCCCTTTTAGCTTTGAAGCTCAGGAACAAACAAGGCAAGGCGGTGTGAGAAGGCTTTGACTCTGCTGACAGAAGCAACAGAGAGGGAGGCAGAGCATTTCTCTGAGCAATTCCCCCAGAGCTGGCCGACTCCCATTACTCCATAGCCTTGTGACATGGACTCATGAGTTACTGGTGAATCCTGTAGAGATCAGAGTAAACTCTTCCAGGTGCAGAACCAGTAGAGAGTGTAACACACACACACACACACACACACACACACACACACACACACACACACATTTTCCTCTGCAGTCAGACTTCTGTCTCTGTAGCAGGTAAATGAGTGCTAGTGGGTAACCTGGAAGCCAGGTCCCTCCCCTTCTCCCTAAGAAAAAAACACAGGCTAATGAGTCTCATAGCAAATTTATATACTCTAGCCTTTTCTCACAGCTCTCTGTGATTCCTAATATAAGCCCAACGGGAAGGAAATTACCCATTACCAAATTGGCCAAACTTTAAATACATCCATTTTCCTTTACCGGTTTCTGTTTCCCAATATCTTTGGAACAGAGAGAAGTAGAGAGTGTTTATCAACCTATACACTCCTCTCCTAGCAACATTAGTGTTTTCTCAACATGTTCCCCACAAGGCCTCAGAGACAGGGTGAAACCCGGTTGGTGGAATCTTGCTCTTGGGCCTCAGCGGCTGGCAGTCATACATACCTTTGTGACAGGTCTTCATCCAGATCTTTTTGTCCACCATCAATCACAAGAGGAGGCTATGTAACCATCTGAAAGGCTGTCCAAGCTCACCTGCGCACAGAAGCCTTACCAAGGTCTGAAGGAGTATTGCTGTATGTTCGTGCATATCCACAGGGCACAGCATGGTCGTCGTGAATGCATGTATATTTGGACACGCGCTGTGTCTGTGTGAACTGTCCCCACTGAGTCTGTGTGACATTTGGGAGTGCAACAGTGGAGGGTTTCAACCCATGGCCCTACACCAACACCTTGATGACTTGCTTTGTCTCTATATCCACTGGGGATATAGAAGGGCAGGGGGAAGGGCCACTATATCCATCTGTATATCCGAATTTCACAAGAGGATTCCCAGGACCGTTTTTCACATGATGCAGGAGTTTTCTCTAACTCCAGAGCATTACTGTGCCCCCATGCTTCGGCATCCCACCCATGCATGTCATACTGGTCAGCAGTATGGAAGGTGTGGAAAGCAAAAGGGGGGGCCACAAAGAGCATCCAATGAAGGGCCTGTGGTCTTGTGCTTACAGGAGGAAACCCGGAAGCAGGAATAAGTGCATGTCTGTGTCTGCATATCTAGCTTCCTCCTCACCCTTTCCAGAACCTTCAGACCACCCTCTGTTCCTGCACAGTGACTTTAACCGAATGTTCTGCTCACATGCAAAATCTCTTAAGCTTGCTACTCTGTTATCATTCCTGTTCCTGACCCCTGGATTCCCCAGGTGCACAGGGCCCCCCAAGCCACTCAATTAGCCATGCTGGCTTTGTTTATTTGTTCACAGTGAAGTGGACTAAACTACTCCCCATCCCTGTCAACTGTCCTAAATCACACTGCCTTCTCAACCTATGGGGTGGGAAACTTCAAAGAACCAGGCCAGGGCTCTGCTCAGTGTTTAAGGATGCCAAGAGAGTAGGAGACTTGAAAGAGAATTCAGCAGACTCCCAGAAGAAGCACCATTAATGTTGCAGCTTCTGGTCATGCGGGGGTGGGGAGTGGGCCTGGGGCTGAAAGCCCTGGGAATAGCTCACTGGGGTGTGCTTTTGTTTGTGTTTTTAAGAAGCACTGAAAACCACACTGACGAGTTCTGCAAGCCACGGTGTCTGGAAAGCTTAGAAAAGCCTGTTGTTAAAGTCAAAACTCAGTTAAAATGCCTGGTCTCTCTCTCTCTCTCTCTCTCTCTCTCTCTCTCTCTCTCTCTCTCTCTCTCTCTCTCATGCACACATGCACACACGCACGCACGCACGCACGCTCACACCTCCCACACCCTGCCTGTGGAGGGAGCAATCTCAAGAGCTTGAAAACCTTTAGTTTTTAACTCTATAATTTCTTATGAAAATTGCATGTTTTGTCGATGTGTTTTGTTTTGTTTTGTTTGTTTGTTGTGTTTTGAACCAGGGTTTTTCTAGCCTTGACTGTCCTGGAACTCACTTTGTAGACCAGATTGGCCTTGAACTCAGAGATCCACCTGCCTCTGCCTCTGGAGCACTGGGATTAAAGGACTGAGCCACCACCATCCTGAGTTTGTTTTTTTAATTGAGACCTACATTAAAAACTCGAATGGGAGAGAGAACGACAATGCCAACCAACCAGAGCTTCCAGGGACTAAGCCACTACCAAAGACTATACATGGACTGACCATGGGCTCCAACCTCATAGATAGCAATGAATAGCCTAGTAAGAGCACCAGTGGAAGGGGAAGCCTGGGTCCTACCAAGACTGAACTTTGGGGGGGGCGTGGTATATGGGGAGAGGATGGGGAGGGGAAGCCCATATAGAAGGGGAGGGGAGGGGCTAGGGGGATGTTGGCCTGGAAACCGGGAAAGGGAATAACAATTGAAATGTAAATAAGAAATACCCAATTTAATAAAGATGGAGGGAAAAAAAAAAAAAGAAATCTCATTGTCTGCACAAGGAGTGCAATTGTAACAGCAGATTGCCTTGCCCTCCAGGGTTACTTTTCTGAATCCAAGCATACAACTCTTACTGCACACAGACTGAGGGACCTGAGAAAAATTAAAGAAATGTTATCTAAATCTTACGGTTTTATCCAAAAACATCATAAGTACATTTTTTGAATGTTAAAAAAAAATGGGTTTCGACTTCGGGGTCGTGGATGAGACATGACCCCAAAGATGAATATCCCAAATGGCACAGCGTTAGAACTTTGTGCATAGAAAATTATTTTTAAACTCCGTCTCAGCCTAAAGGTAAATCTGTTTTTGTTTTTGTTTTTTTCTTTTGAGAAGAACCTGTAGCTTTGCCCAGCCCCTGAACTGAATGCCCCATCTTCACACTGTTTAAACCCTGCCTGCCACTCAGGGAGTAAAGGTGGGGGCGGGGCGTTCTGTAGCACACACTGCCAGCGAGGCTGCCCTAGTGCCATTGGTGCCCATCCGTCCTGTATGGGGAGAACAAATCCTGTATTGTCGAGGAGTTGATGATTGATGAACCACAGATGAGGGCCAGCTGGCAAAGCCCTGACATGAGTGGCAAAGGCTGACCTCTGAGAAGGGTCACATGACCTGCCCCAGCCTCTGGGTTGGAGGTGTGGGTGGGTGTATTTATTTATCTTTGATGTACCTTGAGGAGGATTCTCCTTTGTGTGTCTTGATGAGCTGGGCTAGAGGAACTTAGCCTGCATTTTGAAAGTAGACCTTGGGTCTCAAGGGGATGCCCACAACGTGCTAGAGGACATGCACACACACACACACACACACACACACGCACGCAGGAGGGCCCCCCACCCCACTCCTCTGCAGCAGACAGAGAAGAGACCACAGTGGAGAAGTAGCTGATTACAGCTTAGTACTCAGGCCACCTCCTAGACCTGAGGAGTCGGGGTTCCGACTGCAAACAGAAGCAAAGGAAAATAAAACCAAGACATAGAGCTTCAGCCAGTGGGCACCTTGGTTGAGAAATAGCCTGGAGCTCGATATGTGTGTTGGGATAGTGGCATATTGAAAGGTAACCTCCCGGAGCTGAAGCCAGAATGACTGTGTACGAGCTACGCTCCCTGTTGCTGAAATTGATGCTCTGACAAAAGTAGCTTAAGGGAGAGAGGGTTGATTTTGCTCACAGGCTGAGAATGCAGTCCCTCATGGGAGGGAGATCACAGTGCCAGAGACACAGGGCAGCTTGTCACAGTGCACCAGTAGGCAAGTAGTGGAGGGATTAGTGTAGCTGCTCAGCTCACTTCCTCGTTTTTTGTTTTTTGTTTTATGTTTTTTAATCAATCAGGCACCCCAGTAAAAGGAAGGTGTATAAAACTATGGCTTTCTATGCCTGCCCTTGCTCTGGATGATGTGGAGGTCTCTATATTTATTAATGAATTCCTAGGCCTTAAGCTAGGCTTGCTCCCATCTGGCACTTAACTCAATTATCCCATTTATGCTTATCTAGGTTCTGCCACGTGGCTGGTTACCTCTCCTCAGTTTCATATGTCCGATTTCCTCAAGTCCCAATGACAAATCTCTCTCCTTCCAGAGAATCCCTATCTCGCCTGGAAGTATCAGCCATCCACTCCTGCCTAGCCATAGGCCGTCGGCTTTTTATTAAAGCCAACAAGAGAGTGCATGAGGCAGGTGTGGAAGGACAAAGACACCTTCACACAGGGTATAAAAGATTATCCCAACAAAGGTGCTGCGTGCATTCCTGGAGTCTTCTCTCTTCCATCAGTGCCTCTGGAAATGCCTTTCTGCTAGGCATGATGGCGCACCACCTTTAATCCCAGGACTAGGGAGGCAGAGGCAGGAGCATCTCTGAGTTTGAAACTACACGGGTCTACGGAGTGAGTTTCCAGGACAGCCAGGGCTACACAGAAAAATGCTGTCTTGAAAAAAGAAAAAGAAAAAAGTTCCTTTCAGACACACTCAGAGGTGCCTTGGTGATTCTTCAGTAAGTCAACAGTGAAGATTAACCATCGTTATTGTTTTCTTATGATAAATACCAAGAAGAAAGATTCATAAATCGAAGGATATGGGCATCTCTCAATCTTTATAATTCTGAATCTTAGTTTTTCTGTTGCCTTACAATACATTATCCCAACACACAAGTCCAGATAGTTCTCAAGCATGTCCTGTGCTGGCTGAAGCTCTGTATCCTAGTTTTACTTCCTGATTTTGTGATGAAATACTCTGACAAAAGTGACTTATGTGAGAAGGGGTTTATTTGGCTGAAAAGTAATCAGGAACTTGAAGCAGCAGGTCACATCCAGTCAAAAGCAGAGACCAGTGACAGAATGCCAACGTGCAGCTCACTTTCTTCATTCTTATGCAAACCCAGATCTCCTGCTTAGGCCACCCATAGTAGCCTGGATTCTTCCCACCTCAATTAACACAATCCACCACAGAGATGCTCCTCACAGGCCAACCTGACCTAGACGGTCTCTCATTGACACTGTTTTCCCAGGCGATTGTAGATTGTATGAAGTTAACAATTAAAGCTAAGTGTCATATTCTACGACACACATTTTCCCCCAGCCTATTGTGAGGGTGCAGATGATTTGGGGGCCCCAGTTCTCTCATGGCTATGAGGAAGTGAGAAGTAAATCCAAGGAGAAAATTAATGAAAGAAAGAAAGAAAGAAAGAAAGAAACAAACAAACAAACAAACAAACAAAGAAACAAAGAAAGAAACAAAGAAACCCTTCAAGTTTCAGCCGGGACGACATGTTGATATTTCTACTCAGGTTTCATTGCCAAAGAAAACCACTTCTCAATGGGGTAGGATACAGACTTCACCCACAAAAGGTTCTAGATCCACAGGAGACTGGCAGTAACAACTTGTCCCTTGGCGTCCCTTCCTCTCAGGCTTTAGTCCCCTAACACTGTTTATTACTCCAATAGGATTGATTATATCCTTTATGATTGGAGATCTGACCTCACTTGTGGCCTTTATCTGGGCTTCTGGTCTATATTCTAGGGACCACTTAGAACCATTTGAATTCTACCTGTAAACAGGACCTCTGCACCTTGCCCGAAAAACCAGAACAGAAGAGAACCAGAACTTGTTGCCCACAAAGCATGTCCAATTCAACCTCTGAGACTTTTCTGGATCCTTATGTGGATGAGGTTAACTTTTGTACCCAAGACCTTCATAGAGATTAAACTCTCCTACCATGCCAGCCTCAGGTTGCCAGCCTCCATTACCTCAGCATCACACCATTACAGGATGCCAGCACAGCACCTAGCTAAAACTAAAAGAGAAAGATGGCCCTGCGAGTCAAGTCACCCTGCCCCCAGAGCCACTCCTTGAAAGTAGCTATGCCAGGGAGTTGTTGCCACCCAACAGTGGAGATTGATAAAGGACAGAGCACTCTCCAGCCCCATCCTTGTGCTTGTCCATTGTCTGTGGGGTGTTGGAGAAAGTCTACGTTTGTTAGCTGCAACCGGGAGATCCGGGCAAACACACTTTCTGGGTTTACTCTTTGTCCTGACAGCCAAAGGTACCCAGAGAAAAGAATGAACAAACAGACCTGTCTTAGTTAGGGTTTCCATTGCTGTGAAGAGACGCTTACAAAAGACAGCATTCAATTGGGGTGACTTATACTTTCAGAGGTTCAGTCCATTACCATCATGGTAGGAAGCATGACAGCATGCAGGCACACATGGTTCTGGAGAAGCTGAGAGTTCTACATCTTGATCCAAGGCCAGCCAGGAAAGACTAGCATTCTCAGGCAGCTAGGAGGAAGCTCTCTTCTGTAATGGGTGGAGTCTAAGCATAGGAGGAGATCTCCAAAGCCCATCCCCCCACAGTGATACACTTCCTTCAAAAGGCCACACCTCCTAACAGTACCATTCTCTATGGTCCAAGCATATTGAAACCATCACATTCCACTTCCTGGCCCACAAAGGCATGTTCAAACACATGAATTGGGGTGGGGAGGGGGGCACATACCTACCCATAGCATAATTCAAAATATGTTTAGTCCAATTTCAAAAATCCCCATAGTCCACCACAGTTTCATCAATGTTTAAAAGTCCAAAGCTCAAAGCGTCTTCTGCGATTCATGCAGTCTCTTAAATGTAAACCCCTGTAAAATCAAAATCAAAAGGCAGATCACATACTTCCTGTTAGCATTTTGTCTAAGCTCTACCTCACAGTTACCTGGCAACAGCTAGGTATGCCTGACTCACCATAAATGAGGCTGCTTGCTCATCCTCATTCTCTTGATCTTGCTCTTCCCTTCTTGCTCCTGCTCTCCCCCCATTCCCTTCACCCCTCTCTCCCCATTCCCTTCCCCCCCTCCCCATTCTATTCCCCCCTCTCTCTCCATGTGCTCATGGCGGGCCTCATGGTCCTGCTGAGGCACCCCCTTCCCCCATAGCTCACCACACATTCACCAAATCATATTTCCCTTCTCTTTATTTTTTTAAATACATCACTTCCAACATATCATGGCACAGGATATACATTCTTGTTCCAAAATATCATAGCGAGGAAACACTGGACCAAAGCAAGACCAAAAATCTGCTGGTCAACCTCTAAACTCTTTGTCTCCATGTTCAATGTAAAAGTGCTCTTTAGATCTCCAACTCCTTTCATCCTCGTTCACTGATGTAGACAGATCTCACATTCAGCAGCAACAAACTTTGTTCCCCTGGGCTGGTTCCACTCCCTGTCAGCAGCTTTCCTTGGCAGGTATCCCACAACTTGACATCTCTAACATTTCAGGGTATCCAAGGCAACTTCAACTTAACAGCTTCTTATTCCAATGTCTGGGACCCACACATGATCTTCTGGGCTCCTCCAAAGAGCTTGGGTCGCTTCTCCAGCTCTGTCCTCTGCAGCACTCAAGGCTCTGGTTGGCTTCACTCCACTGATGTTGCTGTTCTTGGTCACCATCCCATGGTACTGGCATCTCCAGTTCACTAGAGTCTTCCACTGTAAATAGGCTTCACCAATAGCCTCCCATAGGCTCTCTTCACTGTGCCAAACCACATCTTCTTTGCATGATCCCTTCAGTCCTGAGCCATCAACTGCAAATGAGGCTGCTCCTTCACCAATGGCTTTTTCTGGCCTCTCACAGTGTCCAGCCTTAGCTGCTCTTCACGACCACTTCATGCCTTCAAAATTAGTACTATCTGGATGATTCTTAAACATTACCAAGTCCAGCTGCAGCGTAAGGTACAACTTTGGCTATCTCTCAAACACAGCTTCTTTGTGCTCTCAGGAAACACTTCCCAGAAGATTTCACTTCAGTGGTGCTGGTCTCTTCTTAATCACTGCTAATTTCTTAGCTCCAGGTAGCCAGCATCAATTGTCCCAGTAACCCTTTCTACTCTCCAGACTCTGAAGCCAGAGTCACATGACCAAATGTGTCTGTTCTGCCTTAGAGTCTGCTCTTGCTGGGGCTGGAACATGGCCTCCCTGTTTATTACATTATCTCCAGCTTTCTGTTTTCCAACTCCTTCACTGCCTAAATTTAGCTGTTCTGGAACTTGCTCTGTAGACCAGGCTTTCCTTGAATTCAGACATCTGCATGCCTGTCTCCTGAGTTCTGGGATTAAAGGTATGTATTATCACACCTGGACCTAAGTTTTTTTGTTTTGTTTTAACCTAAAATTTGCTCTGACAAATTAATCTAGGCTGACCCTGAACTCAGAGTTCTGCTTGTTCCTGTCTCCTGGGATTAAAGGCATGTGCTTACCATGCCTGGACCTAAGCTTTTCATGGCCACTATGCCTCAAGGTCTTCATGTCAAGATAGATCAAAAAGCGTGACATCCCATATCAAAAGCCTATGTCTTCCAGTCTCAAGATCTGGATCACAGGTAAGTATGACCTCCATTTCTGGATTATACTTCATTTCAGATTAAACGTCCAAATGGAAACAAAACCAGGTAATAATAATGCCTAGAAATAATTATCCTTTTTTCAACAGAAAGAGCATGAACAATAAGCTTATCTGGGTGGGATCTTGTCTTGAGGTTACCACTCTCTTAATCTGTTTCTCTCCCTGAATAAAGGATTCAGCTCCATTTTACTTCCTGGTGTCCCTTTATTCTTTGAAATATACATTTTGTAGTATTTTGTTCTAAGCTTGCTATATTTGATCAAAATGTTCTTCATGAGAGTAAACCACAGCACAGAGTTTAAACTGGGTTGTCTTGAGACCTCCTTTGTCATTTCAGTTCATCTGAATCTCTTCACCTTGGCTTCAGGCAGACTTTTTTGGACAAGGCCAAAAGGAGCCACATTCATCATCAAAATATAACAAGAACAGTCTCTAGGCCACATAGTACTTCTCTTAAACCTCTAAAGCCAGGCCCCCACAGTTCGAATTATCCCCAGCAACAATATCTTCCATATTCCTACTAGGATGCTCCATTAAGCCCCACTTAAAAACCTTCCACTGCTTTCCAAATCCCAAGACCCAAAATCTACATTCTTCCAGACCAAAACATGGTCAGGCCTATCCAGAAATACCCCACTCCTGGTACCATCTTTTGTCTTGGTTAGGGTTTCCATTGCTGTGAAGAAACACCATACCAAGGCAACTCTTATAAAGGACAACATTGAATTGGGGTGACTTACACTTTCAGAGGTTCAATCCATTATCATCATGGCAGGAAGCATGGCAGCATGCAGGCACACATGGTTTTGGAGAAGCTGAGAGTTCTATATCTTGATCCAATGCCAGTCAGGAAAGACTGGCATCCTCAGGCAGCTAGGAGGAAGCTCTCTTCCATAATCAGTGGAGCCTGAGCATATGAGACCTCCATTGTCTACCCCAACAATGACACACTTCCTCCAACAAGGTCACACTTCCTAACAGTACCATTCTCTGTGGGCCAATCATATTTAAGCCACCATAAGACCAATACAGACTACATTGTGAGAGCACATACCTGTGATCACAGCACCTGGGAGGCCTGGTGAGAGCACACACCTGTTATCACAGCACCTGGGAGGCCTGGTGAGAGCACACACCTGTTATCACAGCACCTGGGAGGGAAGGATCACAAGCTCAAGGTTAATCAGGTCAATCCATAACATCACAAACAAAATGGTGAAACAAACAGAAGAATGAATTCTGCTTTGACTATAAACAACAGCAATAACAACAACTCTTCAAGGTCTTCTTTGACTACATAGTAAGTTTTGGGCCAGTATGGGGTATCAAAAAATAAAATAATCAAACTCAACAACAAAAAACCCTACATGAACACAAGAAAAGAAATCTAGCAACCCAGAATGTAAGAAAACAGAGGAGAAGCACCTACCTTTCACTATTGGCTGTCGCTCATATTGTTGAGACTTCTTATGGCTGAAGAGGTGGTTTTCGTTTTTAGAATAATCATCAATATAGCATAACATTTTTATCTATTTGTATCGCTGCATGAACACGAACCTGTGGCTATCTGACTCACAGCTGTGGGAGTAAAGCCTGTGTTTGGTGTTTACAAGAAGCCTGAGAGAATGCCAGCTGTTTTCTAGAGCATTTGGAATCTGTGGGAAGGGCCACCTCTCAAGAGACAGCGACACAATGTAGCCTACATGGGTTCGTGTTATAACAATAAAACTTGGGTGACTGTAACTTAGAGAAATAAAAAAAATCTTCTACCCACTGTGGGTTTGTCAGCCTGGCCCCCTAACAAACAGAATAACAAAAAGAAAGCACACAGACTCCTTTAATCCAGGCATTCCTAGACTTACCGTGGAGTTTCATTCCCGTAAACCCTCCATAAATTGAATCTAGTGTTAATCGAGGGCGCTCAGTGGTTATGGGTATTTGCTGCCCAAGCTTGGGTTTGAATCCCCAACACCCACGTAAAAAAACAAACATAAGCACGTGCTCACCTGTAATCCGAATGCTGTACGGTGTGGACATAAGAAGGTACCCGGGCTTGCTAGCTATCAGCCTAGCTTCAGATTTAGTGAGAGACCTGAACTGTTGTGTGCACTAAGCAGGCATGCTCTTGTATGCAGTTAACCTAACCACTTTAAACATTTAGGCAACATCTATCATTCCAGGCTGGTTGGTTTGCAATCATTCAGTTTAGGAGCTGAAGCCAACACCTGGCAGTTCCCAGGGTTCCTCCCACAGGTGGGAAGGCCAGAGGAGTGCTTCATGGGTAACTAGATAACAACTGGGGAGAGCTAAAAACTGATCAGGGCAGCAGCTTCTGTTACCCCCCCCCCTTTTTGGTTCTAGCCTGGCCTCATGGGACATTTCCTGGGTACTGAACCTCTTTTCCTTTTGGTTGCAAACTGCAGTTCCCCCTGCTTGTTAACCCACCCTGGGCTATTGCAAGCTCTTGGTTGACTCTCAGAGAAACAATTATCTCCCAATATTTCCTGTACTTTCCTAGTAGCTAATTCAGGAATTCAAAGATTTGAGAAAAAATGTTTTCCCCAACAGCTGTGCATTTGAGACATGACTGCCTTCTGGGTGTTTGCTTGTTTGTTTAGTGACACCAGATGAAAATCAACCCCGTACAATGAAGTCACCTTCCTCTGCCTCTCTTCGGGTTGCCTGATAAAAACGCCGGGTATCTGGTAAATCTCGGTTTCAGACACCACAAATAACTTTTTGCAATCTGAGTGTGTTGCAAACAAGTAATTCCTCTTCCTCCCCCACTGAAGAGTCATTGCCTCAGGCTAGGACCACCCATCTGTAGAGACCACGCCCACTCAAGGCTTCAAGGCTGCCATAGATAAGATCAGAATCAGCTGGACAGAGCAGCCTGGCAGATGCTTCTCTGTAAAGACGGGATAATTCCACTATGTCAGAAACCAAAACGCCAGTGGGTTTAGTCTAAAGGTTTAATTGGGTTTTATTAGTGATCTGCGGTTCTGGTGGTCGACTGTCTTTTTGTAATGATGCTTGAGCAGTGTTAATTAACATCAGATAACATCCTCCTCCCAAGTACCAAGTCCCCAGGGGTGAGTGCCCGAGCACACTAACAAAAACTGGTCTATGTTATGTGGCTGTCATCTCTTTCCATGCCTAGATTGTTTGGGTGACATGTCAGGTTGGTTAGGTGGTGTGAAACATTGACACGAATGACTCCATTTTGGTCTCTGGGGGCTTGCAGCAGTTCCGTCTGAAGCAATGGCCTCACACAAGTCTGATTTAATGGCTCTGTGATAGCTGCTTGGGAACCCATGGTGAGAAGATCTCAAAGGTGATCCCCACTGGTGGTGGATAGGGCAATGTTGGGGCAGGCAGATAAAGAGAATGAATCTCTCTTCCTCGGGTTTGCTCTCTGCGTGTATCTGAGGCATGAGGGAGACAAGCTCACAAATTCACAGGTACTTCAGACAGAAGCAACATGGAGGAGGGAGGCTGCTGGCAAGGCCAGAGGCAGCAGGAAACCAAACGGCTTGAGAAGCGTTCTCAGAAACCTTAGGTTGGTGGAGGCCAGGTTTCTTAACACAGAAGAACAACTTAAAGTGTGAAGTGAAGTCATTTATTAAGAAAAGTGGATTTGATTGGTTGGTTGTTGTTGTTTGTTTTGAGACAGGGTTTCTCTGTATAACCCCAGCTTTCCTGGAAACAAAAGTGTTTTAATATGAATTTAAGAACGGGCTGTGGGCTGGTGAAGAGTTAAGGGAAGGAGAGCTGTGTACATCAAAGGATGGGGTGGAGGAGTATGGGCTTCCTAAGAGAGTCACATGTACGCGTCTTAGTGCTCTCTCTCTCTCTCTCTTTCTCTCTCTCTCTCTCTGTTTTGTTTGAGGGGGCCTTCATAAATCCTAGCGGATAGACAGACTGACAGATAGAATTCCCTGCACTGTGCTTTGATCATATCCATCCCCTACCCCCAGCTCCTCAAAGAGAATGTGGGCACCAGTATCAGGCTCCATGGGAGATACGTGAGGCAGGGAGGTGATACAACAGCGACAGTGTGTCTTCTGAAAGTCGGTGCAACGTTTCCCCCAAGTACACTGTTTTCAGATGAATACACTGGGAAAAGGTTCCAGACCTAACAACTAACATGAAGGGCTGGGTACACAGCGCTTCCTGCTTCCCCATCACATCCGAGCAGGTGCGGAGAGGAGCCAGATGACGTCACAAAGACAAGAGAGGTCATACGGGGAAGCGCTAGATTTTTTTTTTTTTATCTACAGATAACATAAAATGTGTACACACATTTTTCCTCTCTCTCTCTCTCTCTCTCTCTCTCTCTCTCTCACACACACACACACACACACACACACACACACGTAAACATGTACATCCTTTACACAAGCAAATGCTCTCACATACACAAATGCACACCCTTGGGTCGTGTAACCTTCAAAGCCTATCTCCATTGTGGTTCAGTGGTCTGAAATTACTCGAAGATAGCTCTTTCGTCTATTTTTATACATAATTATATAACAGAATCATTTAGCTCCTTGGGAAAGAAGAGCTTGGAATTGCTTTTACCTGGAAAACAAACCAAAACCAAAATAAAATGTCTAAATGTTATAAAAATGTATCCAGAAATATCAGTGCTTGTATTCAGGATGTTTTTCTCAGTAGAGTACACCCCACCACCACCCCCCAACACACACACACACACACACACACACACACACACACACACACACTCACCCACGGCCTAAACCTGTGTTTGTTGCACATTCCATACAGAGATGCTGTGGATGGCAATGCCATCTACATGTGGCTATTGGGGCTGCCTTATAGCTGTGTAGAAAGTTCTATCAGCCCTATCTGAATGCAGAGCAGGGAGTAACTAGAGCCTGGACCTGAGGGAGAGGGACACAGGAGCTGTTTCGGAGCAGGCTTGGCAGGCCTGAGCAACATTCACAATGGCTGGCTGCCCATTCGATAGTGGGGACTGTGAATTCAGGGAAGAGTGTCTCCAGTCCCCAGATGTTGGCCATGGCGACGAGGAGGTGAGAGGTTAGAACACAGGCATGCTCCTGGAAGTATACGTCTGAGATGGCCATCTGCGTGACTTCAAGCAAGTGCAGAATGGCTGTAGTTTCGCTCTCTCGCTAGGATGTAGGAAGAGAACGTGTCCCCCATCCTCTGCACCATCTCCGTCTCTTACAGGAACCTGTAAGGAATACTTTTCTCATTATGGAGAGGGAGCAAGGAAGGTAAAATGTAAGACTCCGGTTCTGTTCTGCTGAGCCCGAATGTTCTTAGCAGAAGGATCTTGAAAGCAACAGGTCAGCTCTCTGCCAGCCAAGAGCACCCAACTAGTAGAGATTTAACCAGAAATTACGAATGCAGACCACTGATTGTGCCCCTGGTGGCTCCAGCCAGAAACAATTATCCACTTGGCTCATTAAGACTAGTAACAAATGGCCAATTGAATCCACAATTAGCCAAGAGCTGGTTCGGTTGCTTGTGACTATGAACGGGGGACTTTGAAGACAGACTGGCAATGGAGGAAAAGAAATTCAAATTCAGATGCAGAGGGATGGGCCGTCTTTTCATTTGGGGTTCTCTTTATTTTTACCAAGGGAAGAGGGGTGGTGAGGGGGTGTATAAAGAGATGGCTTGCCCACCCCAGTGAGCCTGTGCTGTGCCCAAGTGACCCTATCCCATTCTCTCTTTCAAGACCTGCCATTCCTGATGAAAGGAAAAGCCCTGAGTCACAAGGATGTGTGATTAGTTTAGACAAAAGCCACTTTCTTATGTAGGCTTTGCGGGGTGGGAGGAGTCTATGTTCCTGATGCTTCTGGAAATTTCCTGAGGTCTACCGTGAGGGTAACTGAGCCCCAGGGCCAGTGCCCAGTCTTGCCGCATAGGTGTGAACGAAAGGCAGTTAAAGGGCTGAGGTGTGCGTTTTCTGTCTTAGTCTGGGATTTGATGGCAATCTGCCCTTGTCTGTTGTTAGATTGTAAGCAACAGAAATATGTTTCCCACACTTCTAAGGGCTGGGAGGTCCAATATAAAGGAGTCAGCCATCTGTGTCCAGTGAGGGCTTGCTCTCTCTGCTCCAAAATTTCAAAATGGCACCATCCATGTATTCTCACATAACAAAAAAGATAGACAGGGGTTCTATCACAACTTTTAGTAGGCCTTGGAGCCCTCATGACTTGACTATCTCAAAGAGGCCTTGCTCATACTCAAGTAGGCTGGACAGCCATGGGGAAAGAGAAACCATAAGGCAGCTAGATATGTTATGCAGGACCACCCCAAACTAGCTAGAACCAACATGGCTGACCCCAATGATCCCTGACCTCTAACCCCTGACCCTGATTTGCTTCATTACAATGGTACCTCCACAGCATTAGCCTTCTCCCACCGTGCGTCTCTCTGCCTGACACCATGACACAGTCAGAAAACCTCATACAAGAACAGAAAATGGAGAGCGATCCTACTCTAGAAAAATACAACTCATCCCTGGAATTCTCTATCCCTCTTCCCAGTTTGTGAGTAATGTCCTTGAACTTTTCTCTTTAGACCAACGACTACGAATCTGGCAGCCGGCAGTTCTCCGAGAACACTGTATCCACCCAACAGCTGTCCTCTTAAGTACTTCCCTTGATGGCTACACCAGTGTGAGCTCTGGATCAACGCCTTTCATGTACCTGGGTGCCGAGGCCCGAGTGTAATTGCAGCACTTTCGGAGGAGAGGCGGGAAGATCAGAAGGTTGAGGTTATCACCGACTACCTATCCAGTTCGAGGCCAACGTGAGCTGCTTGAGAACCAGTCTCAAAACAAAAACGAAACAACCACAACCGAAAACCATCTTTTCACAACAACCTCTAACTGTGCCTTAGAGGGACTTGTCATAAAAGGCTTCCTCTGTGGTAGTTTCTAGAAGGAACCCTGGGTGGCATCAAGCGCTGTCTCCTGCTTCTGGTGACGATGGAGGGGATTGGACTTCATCAGGAATCCCAGAAATACAAGCTTTCAGCCATGGCCCTTTCCTCCGACTCTTCATGGGAAAGCCCGGGTGTTGGCCCAGACCCCTCCCTCTTGCTTCCTGTGGTGGTGTTGAGCTTCATTTGGCTCCTGGTTCCCCTGATTTCCTGAGGTCATGGCTATATCAGTCTATTTCCGGTGGTGACACCCAAGAGCAGCTTGTGTGTAGACAGGGTGTGTCCACTGTCAAGGGCAGCAGGTCGAGGCCGGCCCTGTTCGTACGCTTCTGAAGAGATACGCTTGACAGCAAACATGAGAGCAGTGATAACACAACCAAATGTGAACAGAGAAATAATAAAATGCTTTTGAAAGGAGGAGGGGAGGGAGAGAGGGAGGGAGAGAGGGAGGGAGAGAGAAAGAGAGAGAGAGAGAGAGAGAGAGAGAGAGAGAGAGAGAGAGAGAGAGAGAATATCCTGGTTTAGAAGTTAGGAGAGCCCCCTTATTCACGCTGACCCCTCAGAGACATCCCAGGGACAGAAGGGCAGTGTCAGGGGTATGCTTTGGTGTGGTAAAATGGGTGTGTGCTCCTGTTAGCACCTTTTCCAGGGTGTGTGTGTGTGTGTGTGTGTGGCTTCTAATGGAACAGGAACTTTGAATACCAAGGCCATTTATGCATGAAGCCTTTAAGTCCTTACAGTCCCTGCCCCTTTATTACCATCCTGACCACACCCTTGAAAGTCATTCTGAACACTCCTTCTTAAGGCTTTCTCGTGAATTCCTTTTAGTTTTTATAGAAATAAGAAGCTTCATTTTGGGTTTACTTGTAGTACTTGGCCAAATTGTTTAATGACAACATAAACACTGTCAGGATTAAAATGGAGTGGCATGCGTCAAACCCTAGCTGGCCATCAGCCAATCAATCCAGAAAGTTCTGAAGGAGGTGGTCTCACTCTCACGCTGGATAACCAAGTCTGTCCGAACTGCAGTCTTGTGCAAAGGCCACTGTGACCTTACACAGAAATACTTCTGCATGGGCATCTAACCAACGACTGCCTGCAAACCTTAGAGTAACGCCAGCTTTTCACCGAACCTTGTAAACTAAGGATTATTTCAAACGATCCGTGCGATCCCTCTTGTGCTGCCCTAAGAAAACGTCCTCTTGCCTTCTCCACTTTGAATGCTCTCAGTCTGTTCCAACACGTGTAATCTCATTGCAGCCATGTTCCCCTTCCATCGTGTGTGTCTGTGTGTGTGTGTGTGTGTGTGTGTGTGTGCCTGCCTGCCTGCCTGCCTGCCTGTTCATCCATCCATCTGTCTGTCTGTCTCCTGTTTAGTTTTACCACGACAGCAGTTTTAACCAGGCAGCTAAGATATATACACGCAGCCTGGGAGTGAGTCAACTGGGTCTTAGAAGATTTAGTAGAAAGCCAGCCCTCACACCTCTAGTTATGAGTCACACTGAGTGTTCAGGAAACCTGGAAGGTACTGGCTCATGCAGCAAAGACGGCTGTAGGAAGAGAGTCCCACTAAACTCTCCATGCCAGTGTTCAGGGGACAAATGGACTTCCCCAGTGCTGACCAGCTGTGAGCATGTAGGGGTCATGGGACTCCTGAGTCCCTGACCCCGTGCTTTACCTGCTGAAGGAGAACCCTTACCTCATTCCCCAGGGTCTTTATTGCTGGGGATGGTCCACCAGTGTCTCCAACACCCTGGGACAGTCCTGCTTCTCGTTCTGTGCTCCCTCAGAGCACCCACCATCTCCTGATCTAAAACAAACAAACAAACAAACAAACAAACACACACAGAGACAAACACCCAGATTTTTCTATTTAGTTTGGTGGCAGCCAAATGCTAGCTTCCCTTTGTATCCAGCACTAATTCAGCATCATTTTAAATGACCTTTGCTCCAGTTTTTCACTCTCCAGGAGAGTTATCTTTTCCCCTGCATCAATACCACTTGTTCTTATGCAATACTTCTCTGAAAGTTGTAGCCAATCCAGTAAGGTATAAATCTAGATGGGAAGTAGATGTGACCAAGTTTACGCAAATTGGTAAGACTGGCAGAATTGTGGTAAATAAAAACAATGACAACGTATATTTGTATATATGTGCGCACATTTAAATGTTAGGTTAAAAACACATATTTTTTCCCATGTGGCAAAATGATCACCTAAAAGATTATGTTAAGAGCAATAAAATTGGGGCTAGGGAGACGGCTCAGCAGTTAAGAGTAATAACACTATACCTGCATTAGGTACAGCTGAACTCAAACACGTCTTATAAGAGCAAAGCTCTTCACTGAGGGATAGAAGATTCGATTTTATGATAATGAATGCTATGATTTTTAGTGGCACTAAACCCAGTCTTTCCATGGAGGCCTTTTCTGGGACTCTGAAGCTCCAGAAACGTTAAAACTTTGAAAATCATCTGAAAACGTCAAAGGAAGAGGCTGACTCCAAGGCACCCATCCCCCAGCAGTGCATGAAGGCAGGGATTGATTCTGTGACCATAGGTTCAGTGGCGGGGGGGCGGTGTAGAACGTTCCAGACAGAAGTAGGGATGTGGACAATCGAGGATGTAGTTAAAGACAGATCTGAGAACCAGGCGGAAGGCCAAGGATCAGACGATCAGATGTCACACAGCCTCAAGCTCCCATTCCATTTCCCACCAGGCCCCTCCAAGGTCACTCATTCTCTGTTCTCCAAGGAGCACAATGGTCAGCACCTTGGACGTTGACTCTCCCACCACGCAGTTTCAATTCTGATCCTGCCAGCTAGGAGGCAGGTGACCCTGGATGAACTGCTCAGTGTGGCTGTTTCCATTTTTCTTTTTCTTTATTTTAGATTTATTTATTTTATGTATACGAGTACACTGGAACTATCTTAGACACACCAGAAGGGTATCAGATCCCATTACAGATGGTTGTGAGCCACCATGTAGTCGCTGGGAATTGAACTCAGGACCTCTAGAAGAGCAGTCAGTGCTCTTAATCGCTGAGCCATCCATCTTTCCAGCCCCCTGTTTCCATATATATATATATATATATATATATATATATATATATATATATTCTAATTCATCTTGCTAGGCCCAAGTTTAACAACTGTAAAGGGAGAAAAAGACTGCCATGTATAAAGTATTTAAGTCACTACCTGGACCCAGGAAAAATCATGTATTAGCAATTAGCTGGGCAGTGGTGCATGCCTTTAATCCCAGCACTCAGGAGGCAGAGGCAGGTGGATCTCTGGATTTGAGGCCAGCCTGGTTTACAGAGCAAGTTCCAGGACAGCCAGGGTTACACAGAGGAAACCCTGTCTCAAAAACAAACAAACAACAAAAATTAACAAGTTTACTTCCTATCATTTCTTTTTACAGAGTCTTATGTGGCCCATGTCGGCCTCAGATTCACTTATGCAGCAGAAAAAGAAGACAAACCCCCGATAATTCCAAAGTGGAACCTTAAGGTTCTTTGGAGGGTCAGTTGTGCTGGTAGGTGTTTTGCTGGGGCAAACACGTGAAGGAGTGTTTTTCTGAAGCAGACACAGGTGTTCTGCTAAAGCAAGCACGTGAAAGGTCACGTGATGAAGGATTCTTTGCTAACAACACTCATGTATTGGCCCGCCTTACACTGCATGCCCGAGCAGCATTTGTTGGGACTCCACAGAGAGAAATGCACCAAAAACGTCTCAGGGTGTACTGCAGTTTGTTGCAGCTTGTACAGACTCAGGCTGATTGGCAGAGTGATGTCAGCTGAGACAGACTGACATCCCTTGCTGACATCTTGCTGAGGTAAGACCCGAGGGAGGGTATAAATAGAACTTGATGAACAGTAATGGAGGTTGAGTTAGGCTTGTTTATGGATCTAGCTGTGCAAAGCTAGATGGTCTCTTGTCTTCGTCGAGAGAGGCACGGAACTTCTCTAGGTGTTCCTGCTGGTTTCTCCTGCTGCCTCGAGCTGAGGCTGAGGCCTGGCTGTCTCTGCCTGATTTGTGTTTGCTAACCAGACTCTACCAAACTGCTGGTGTATCCATGAGTGTTTTCTAGTGGGTGGAGCTGCCGCTGCTGACCTATAAGCTGAGCTGCTGATTTCCAGACAACCCAGATAGGAGTCGTTCCAAAGACCCTTTCTAAACAGGTCCACTCCCCCTCTACCTGCCCACCCCTATTCTTTCTTTCCCACTACCTCTAGTGGGTGGTGGGCTACAAGGGAGGTTAAAAAGTTGAAGAACCATCATTAAAAATAGGATTTGAAAAAATTAAAGTTACATAATCCTCCTGCCTCCACACCCCTCCCCACCACGTGTTAAGGTTGCAAGTGTGCATTCCCTTATATGTTTCTTGAGAAGAGAAACAAAGGCACGGGTTTTATATTACAGGTGCCAGCCCCCTTCTTTCTATGACATTGTAGACCCAGGGCTCTCGGGGACCAGCTGGGCTACTTTGTACTTCACTCATCCTTACATATTTCACAGATGTCCATCTCTTTATGAGGTTATCCTAACAATTGCGACTGTCCTGTGTGACTGACAGCTGTGTGGGCTCTTCCTGTCTGCCCGGATTGTCTCTGACTCCCCTAGGTTCCACGTTAGAATAAGTTTACTGTTTGGAACTCACCATCCTATAGGGCCTAGGAACCCTGGAACCAGGAGGAGCAAGTTCAGAGGAAGAGTGGGATCAAGTCCTGCCCAACCCTGGAAATCTCAACTCCTGGGTGGTAGGAACAGGGACCACTTCCTCCTCTGCCTTGGGCCTGCTTGTTGTGGAGCCCCCATCTTTGCCCACACCAGAGGAAGTCACTTAGTGGCAGCCAGGTTAAACTTTCCCTCTCCTCATGAGGTCATGTCCAACGCACACCTGGAATTCCTCCTTATGCAAATGAGACATCCCCAGCACCCTGGCCTGACCAATGTTTTACACTCCCCCTGGGCACCCCTAAAGGTTTTAAAAAAACCTTTGATCCTTCCCAATTAAGTGAATTAACTGCTCCATGAAACTTCTCTCCTTTGAAGTCTGTTTCTCAAAGCCTGAGTTCTCCGTAACCACTTCCCATATTTGGATCTGCAGTTGTGGTCACAAGTGGTCACGCTATTAAGGGAGAAGAAGTGAGTTTGAATGACACCCTCTACCCCTCCCTCCTTCCTCTGTTCCTTGTCCTTCCTTCCTTCTCTCCTCCCTTCCCTCCCTCTGTCCTCCCCTCCCTTCCTTCCTTCCTTCATCCAAGGATTGTCTTGAACTTCTAATCCTTCTGCTTCCACTTTCCAAGTGCTGGGGCTTATAGGTCTGTGCAACCATGCAAGCTTTCTGGGTATGGGGATCAAACCCAGGGCTTTGTTAATGCTAGGCAGGCCCGTGACTAACTAAACCACACCTCCAGTGTACTTCCTTTTTTAAAATAAAAAATCGTAAAGAGGGCTGAAGAAATGACTGGGAGGTTAAGGGCTCTCCATGCCGTTGCAGAGGACTGGAGTTCACTCCCTAGAATCCATATCAGGCAGCCAACAACTGCTTGTAACTGGAACCACAAGGGATCTGATGCCTCTGGTACTTGCACACACACACACACACACACACACACACACACACACACACACACAATATGAAAATATTTTTTAAGTAAGAAAATGAATATGCCATGTAGCTGACTAGATTTAAACCATGAAAGACACAATCACAATAGAATTCCCCAACAGGATGCTGGGGCATGATATCTCAGGGAACATGGCAGCATTAGGCATATAGCAGCATTAGCATATTTGAGACATGACACTAAAATAGTAGCTGAAAACTTACATCCAATCTACAAGTAAGAGGAGGAAGGAGGGAGGGATGGGGGTAATGGTGTGGACTTTTGAAACCTCAAAGCCCACCCTGAATGACACATCTCTACCAACAAGGCCACACCTCTTAATCCTTCCCAAATCGTTCCACCAACTTTGGAACAAATATTCAAGTGTATGAGTCTATGGGGCCATTCTCATTCAGACCACCCTGGCAGCAAACACCAGGGATGTACTTATCTCTGCCTCCCCAGCATTGGGATTACAAGAGTACATTGTCGTCTTAGGTTTCTTTTCTGTGATAGACACCGTGACCAAAAGCAACTGGAGAGAATGCGTTAGTTCATTGCTTTCATACAGTCACCAAGGCTGAGAAATGTGTGAAGACAAGAGGTTTGTTTGAGTCTCAGCATACAAAGTAGAAATCTCAACTCTTAGCTCAAAAGGGGATAAGAGATAGCGTATCCTGGAGCCAAATATGGGCGACCATGGCTCAGGAACACAGATTCAGGTGGCTCTAAAACCCATGTTCTAACGTGGTAAAACGTTAAAGTTTTTATAGTAACATAACAAAGAGTGTCGCAACCAAGACACTGTTCAGGGATTTTTGTGGGTTCTCCACATAGGCGAGTTCCAAAAAGTGAAAACTCTGCTGGAGGCCTTGCGTACTATGTGTTGGCACTCTTACCTTTGGGGCTGGTAAAAGCTGGTGGGTCTATTAAGGTATCCCCAAAGGTTTCATGAGGTAGTCACAAGGCTGTTAAGCCAGGCACAGAGGTACAGGATGGAAATGGCTGGAAAGGGAACTAAAGACAGATGGCGGTGAGTTATAACTGAGCTCTGGACCTGCAACATTCCAACCTCTTTGCAATCACGGGTGCTCCCATCAGTCAATCAACCTTGGAGGTGCTGGTTTCTCTCTGTGAACTTAAGTTCCCGCGGTGCTGGAGGGCCCAGAGTATGACATTAACACCTGCTGACTCTGCTGAGGCTCCCGATGACGTCACATCTTAGGGGATGACGCCATGGCTGGAGCCAGTGAGATGAGATCACATGGTGAGACAGGAAGCCAGGTTGTTGCAGGGTCGGTGGGTGGAGGCAGTCCTGCTTGTCTTCTCTCTGGTCACAGGCAATCCCTTCCGAGAGACGCCTTGCCGTCTCCTCTAGGGCTCCACCTCTTAAATCACCCCCGCCTCTTAAAACTGACACATGAGGGGTTGGGGATTTGGCTCAGAGCTGCCTAATAGGGCCCATCCCCAAAAAAAAAAAAAAAAAAAACCTGACACATGGGGACAAGCTCTGGGGACAAACCAAGTTTAAACCACAGTACAGGAGGGATGGATACGTGTGTTATCAACAGGGCACAGTGAGTGGAAGATACAACTTTATGTCCCATGTTGATTTCTTGCTAACAAGGGACTTTCCAGGAACTCCTAAGTTTAGTACCAGAGCCCTCAGAGCGTCAATCACATGGAGGGTGCCCAGGTGAGCACAGGGCACAGAGGACTGACTGTCCCCGGATTAGGTCGGCATTGTAAGTCACAGGGGATACAGGAACGGGATGGATGTATCTAGCCACTGTGAAGAACTTCCTTTCTCCTTAACCCCACCATCCCTGGCCATACAGAAAGCTCCAAGGAGCAGATATCTGTGATTCCCATCTTGACTCACTGTGAGGCTCAGGGAAGTGATGAGGTGTCCGACAAGAGAGACAGGGATGGGATGGGTTGTTCAACGAAGGGCAGCCATGACTGGACAGGGCAGCAGGGACCTTCTCTAGGTCTCACTTAGAGGACTGTGTCCACTTTAGACAATATAAGAACCCAAAGGGGATTTTAGGCGATGCCAGAGTACCTGTATCTCATAGGGTGTGGTTATATTACAGTGAGTTATAGTAATTTTTTTAAGTAAATAAATTACAAGGTTTTCTACTATATCTTTTTCTTGCTTTTTAGGTGGCTAGAGAAATGGCACAACCATCAAAAACAATGGCTACTCCTCCACACAATCCGTGTTTGAGTCCCGGTGCCTATGTGGCAGCTCACAACCATCTATGACTACAGTTTCAGAGGAGCCGATGCTCTTGGCTTCCATGAGCACTACAACACGCATGTGCATAGACATACATGCACATAAAACACTAATAGATCCTAAAATAAAGGTTAAGTATTTTTAAAGATTTATTTTCTATACCTGTGTGTCTGCTACGTGTAGATGTTATGCCCCAAGACACCAGAAAAGGTGTTGGATCTCATGGAGCTTGAGTTATATAGGTATCTGTTGCGAGCTGCCTGGTGTGGATGCTGGGAACAAATTCTGGTCCTCTGGGAGAGCAGAAAGTGGTCTTAACCACTGAGCTACCTATCAATCCAGCCTAGCAGTACACTGTCTTGATTTTTTAAAGGATTTATTTATTTTATATATGTGAATAGACTGTCACTGTCTTCAGACACACCAGAAGAGGGCATCAGATGCCTTTACAGATGGTTGCGAGCCACCATGTGGTTGCTGGGAATTGAATTCAGCACCTCTGGAAGAGCAGTCAGTGCTCTTAACCACTGAGCCATCTCTCCAGCCCTGTCTGTCTTAATGTTAAAGGTAGGTGGTGCAAATGATGGATATGGGAAATAAACAGTGTCTAAGACTCTGGTGTTTTAAAGAAACAGGGCACAGGAACACAGAATCCCCCCCCCCCCCCAAAAAAAAAAAAAAAAACCAGTGTGGACTTCGTTCTGCACATTCCTGAATTTCCCCACGCTCACTTTGGCCGCTCTTTTTCAGACTCTGTGGTCAAATCCTCCCGGTGTTGTCTTCCCGGTAGTCCATTTCCCACCCCCTCCTTTCACTCTGGACTCTCTCATTCTTTAGTGGTGACACAAGACAGCCTCAGCGCAGAGAGACTTGAGGCTGCTCAACAGATTCTCTGGGTCAGAGCT
This sequence comes from Rattus rattus, assembly GCF_011064425.1. NCBI lineage: Eukaryota > Metazoa > Chordata > Mammalia > Rodentia > Muridae > Rattus > Rattus rattus. The sequence goes on from NC_046157.1 coordinate 160,670,281, forward strand.
GGCAGTGTGTGGCTGCCCTGCCCACCCAGACTCTCTAATCACAGCACTGCCTGGCCCTCAAAACGTCGAGAGTGACCTTTCCTGTGTCCTTCCACGTCCCAGCCCCAAGCAAGATTAATAGGTGTTCTGTTGTGGGAAAGGGAGCTCCCAGTCCATGGTCACCATCCCTGGCAAACCCAGGGTCTCTGTGGCTCCCTCTGCTTTGGCATGAGAGTCAGATACCAGCCTCAGCCACTGCACCATTTGGAGCTCTACAGTCCAGCCCGAAAGCATCCTTTCTACCTCTCCCTACCCCTCTTTTTAAAAGGATTTTATTTATTTTATGTACACTGTTGCTGTCTTCAGACACACCAGAAGAGAACATCAGATTCCATTACAGATGGTTGTGAGCCATCATGTAGTTGCTGGGAATTGATCTCAGGATCTCTGGAAGAGTAGTCAGTGCTCTTAACTGCTGAGCTATCTCTCCAGCCTGCTGCCTCCACTTTGTGTGCTGCACGTTTCAGCGAACCCGAGAAGTCCAATGACCTCCTCAAGGGAAATCATGACCCTGGTGTTAAAAGAGCTTGGTTGCCACACAGCCAAGGTCTGACTAGAATGGTACATCTTTCCAGTCCTCCAGGGAGCCTGGCCTCATAAAGGTGCCCTCATCCGAGCTCCCCAGGATGACAGTGGATGTATTTATTAGAGCAGTCATCCTCAACCTTTCTAACGCCATGACCCTGTAATCAGTTGCTCATGTTGTAGTGGCCCAAAACACCATGAACTTATTTTGCTGCTACTTAATAACTGTAATTTTGCTACTATTATGAATCACAATGTAAATATCTAATATGCAAGATATCTGATATTTGACCTACTGGGGGTCGAGACCCACATGTTGAGAACCATTGTGTTAGAGCATTCTCTTCCCATGTAGTTGGTTATAAATAAGTGACTTCCTGGCTTACCCAGAGTCAATCTGCAGGCTCTGGTCTATATTTTTCTCTGAATCCTTCCAGTCCCAAGAAGACCGTGTCATTGCCTCCAACTTAGAGATGCGGTTCTGAAGAGTCATGAAGACGTGGGCCTAGGAGAGGACTGGACCAACTCCAGAGCCCATTTGTCCTCTGTCTTTCTGCTTTCTGATGGCTTCTCCGGTGGGTGACCAGACCCTTTAAGGGTTTGCACTGCCTTTTCCTAGGATCAATTACCCATCATAAAGTCCCTATGCCTCTCTCAGGACATGGAGACAGTGACTGTCCTTGATTTTTCAATGACCCATACACATCAATCAAAGTCCTCTGCCTCAGGGCTGGATAAGAAGCAGCGGCCATATGTCTCTGCTACTCATGTGGACATGGCTGCGGGGAGGTGCCAGGCCATCAATCCGGTGAGGCCTCTCTGCTACCAAGGTAAATAGGAGTCCTAGGTCTGCAGGAGGTGACGGCCAAGGAGAACAAGTTAGTGGGCACTGGCTGCTTAGCCCACTTCCCTACTGGTTGGGGAGGAACTGGGGACACAGAATGAAATAGGAGTCTGAGGTTCACCTCCGAAGTCAGCAAGGCAGAGAGCTAAGTAGGCTTTTCTGCTTTGAGACCACAGGGTTGTGGGGACTTAGGTCAGAAGGGAGGCAGGGAAATGTTATTTGACTTCAAGAGCTCTAAAGGAGATGATGTCGGTCCTGTGCCTGGGGTAGCCACAGGAGCTCTCCAAGCTCACCTGTTTCCAGAAGTGAACTCCAGAGAAACTGCATAAAGGAAATATATGAGGGTCCAGAGAAATGTCAGCGGGTAAAGGCGCCGGTCACCAGGTCTAGCAATCTCAGCTCCATCGCTGGAATCCACGCAGTGGAAGGGAGAGAACCAGCTTCTGCTTCAGTCTCTCTCTCTCTCTCTCTCTCTCTCTCTCTCTCTCTCTCTCTCTCTCTCTCTCTCCCCCGCCTCTCTCTCACACACACACACACACCATATACACACATCACATATATACACACTCATAAAGACATATATACATAGCTGTACACACGCACACACACATACACTAAATAAATAGATAAATAAATAAATAAACAAACGTAAAACCTTTTAATGGGAATCGCCGGAGCCAGGCATGGTAGCTGATTCCTGGAATCGCAGCACTATCCACAGTCTCAGAACTTCTCAAGGGCTCTGAGTGATCTGAGTGTTGAGTGAAGAGGCTAGATCTGCTAAAGAACAGTAACTCAAGCCATAATCCCAGTACAACAGAGGCAGAGATAGGAGTTTGAGGCCAGCCAAGGCTACAGAGATTCAAGCCAGTCTGGGCTACAGTGAGATCCTGCTCCCCTCCCCACAAAAAATCCCAGAGTTGGCTTTTCTGCGTCTTTCCTAGCCCCACTCCCTTCTGTCTTTGGTTCTCTCTCTCACCCCACCCCCACCATGTGTTGTGTGTGTATGTACCTATGTGGGTCCCAGGGATAGAACTCAGGTCGTCAGGCTTGGCAGCAAGCTCCTACTAAGCCATCTTGACCACCCCAATCCTATGATCATAGCCACAGATGCTCAGACAGAGACACTTGATCGCGTGTCATTTGACTTTTTTTTTTTTTTGAACCAAGACTTATATCGTCCATTCCAGCCTTGAATTCCTGAGCCTCCTGTCTCTACCAAGTGCCAGGATTTCTGCTTGGCTTAACTGAATTCTGGGATTCTGAGGCTCTTGGGAACTTTTTGCCTTGACTTCTCTCTCTCCTTCCTCCATGTTGATGACTGATAGCTGTCCGCATCGAAGTGTGTTGACACGGAATCATAGTTCGCATGTAGAACAATTCCAACTCCTATGTAAACACTCGGGGCCATTTCATTGTTCCAAAATTCAAAAAACAAAAGATGAAAACCACTTCACTGGCCGACTCCGTGACGATGAGGACCACACATTAAAATAGCACATGAAGGCTGTGCTGCGAAGGCCCCCTTTCCTGCCATAGTTCATTGTTTTCTCACGTCGTCATGAACTCCATTGTTCCCTTGGAAGATTTGAAAAGCTTGCAGACACACACTTTGGCTTCCCTCTCCAGAAAGAAACTCCCGCCAAATACACCAGCATTTACTGGGAAACCAGAATTTATTAAACGTTTGTCTGTATTCTCGGTAAGGGCCACACCGGTGCTCATGGACAAGTGACAGGGCGGTGAGAACAATGAGTTAATCCCAGATCTGTGGTCACCAGATAAGGGAAACTCCCCCACAGTGAAAGGGCTCACTCCTCAACTGACTGTCTTCTCTCTTCCCGAAGGAGACATCTGGATATGATTGGGAGGGGGGTAACCTACTGGCAGTGCCTGGCCAGGAAGCCCGGGGATATCAGAAGAGTCAGAGTTCTTGCTCCCAACTCCAAGGAGAGAGAGATAGATAGATAGATAGATAGATAGATAGATAGATAGATAGATAGATAGATAGATAGATAGATAGATAGATAGATAGATAGATCGAGAGAGAGAGAGAGAGAGAGAGAGATAGATAGATAGATAGATAGATAGATAGATAGATAGATAGGTAATATTTTACCCAGAGCATGACCCTGTTGATCCTTGCTGGAGCCACACCATGTTGTGACACTCAGAGGAAATGAGGAATGATGGCAGGACCCATCCCTATCCACTTCTCCATTCTTCAGACTCTAGTCTTCCAGATCTTCAAACTCGGTTCTTCAGTCTCAGGGATTTGCATCCCTTCTGGGCAAGTTCCATCACAGTGACTGTCCCCTAAGATCTGGCACGGCACGGCTCCAAATATATAAAAGCCTCCGTGTCCTCTGAATGGCCAGCTGAGTTTGAGGACGCGTGAGAGGCTGGTTGAGCAGTGACTACAAGGTCTCTCTGCTCGCTCTCCAGCCCAGTGAACTCAGCCCAGACCACAAGTCTTCCTCAGGTGATGGGGACGGCCTCAGTGACCATCCTTGGAAACCTCGATCCTTCTTTACTTTCAGGCCTCACCTGTGCATCGGCTCCCTGGTGAAGAATGCCTACTCCTGCTCCCTGCCTCAGTTTCCTCAAATGCAATCTCTCATGGAAACTCCTAATTTAAAGGTCACAAAAAGTACTATCGTTAGTAGTGCCACTTGGGAGGGGACTGTTCCAGAAGCAAACGTGACTGTGCGTCAGCCCAGGAGTTTAGAGAACGGTTCTCTCTCCTGCTAAGCCTAGACTCACATGTCTTTCCTTTGTTTAGTGTTTCCTCTGTGCAGCAACGGGGGCAATGGACTAGGAAGTGCACACACTGGATCTAGTTTCTCCAGTCTCTAGTGAGCGTCTGAACACTGAATATCAGTTTCCGGCTCTACCGTTCTCTCATGGAGGAAGAGCAGTGGTTTTCAACATGTGGGTCACCAACCCTTGGCAAACTTCTATCTCAATACAAATACACACACACACACACACACACACACACACGTATGTATTATAACCCATAACAGTAGCAAAATTAAAGTTATGAAGTAGCAACACAAATAATTTTATGGTTGGGGGTCACCACAACATGAGGAACTGTATTAAATGGTCACAGCATTAGGAAGGTTGAGAACCACTGTTGTAGAGGAAACTGGATGAAGTGAGGACTCCTGGGGTGTGAATTCTATGGTGAGGTTTTACTCATGTATTCAAAGGCATACTGAGTCTGATGGAGTCCTCACTGGGCTTGGAGGAGCACCATAGTGAAACTGTGCTGTCAGTTGTTCAAGAGGAAACAAGAGAAGTTAGAGTTGGCGTTCAGCTCCTGGAGTGGTTAGAACGAGGGAGTGTGCCCCTTACTGTCTGGGTCTGTCACTGCCCTCTGTACCTAAAATCTGCTGGTGTTTCAGTGTACTGGGATGTTTTTAAAACTGCATAATTATTACCGAGGGCAACGGTACTTATAATTTTCATTAAAACAGCCCATCATTAGACAGTCCCAGTGTAGCTCAGTTTCCATAGAGGAAACAGGTCCTCTGCTTCCCAGTAAAGCAGTTTATAACATGACCTTTCTAGGAAGTTGTTCCCATGAAAAGGCCTCTCCCCTAGATGAAGACCTACAGACAATCAATGGCTGCTGAGAGGGACAATCAGTCTTTATCAGGAGCCCAATCCCTTGATAGGTTATCCAGTCCCAAGTAGTCAGCCTTACACACATATATATGAGCACCGCTAAATGCACTCAATAGGTTTTGTGTGTGTGTGTGTGTGCACATGTGCATTCGTGCATGTGTGTGTGTGTGTGTGTGTGTGTATATATATATATATATATATCATGTATGTAATAATAATAAAGAAAGGTTATGCATTATAGAAGGTGCAGGGTGGACTTGGGGAGAAGTTGCCGGGAAAGATTGGGGGAGAGGAATGATGTAAAACACTGTTTAATTTCCAAAAAACTTTTTAATTTAAATTTAAAAAATGAACATTCTCAAAATGATTATGAAAGGAACTCCATTAGATTCATTCTCTGCCTGAGGTAATTTCTCATAAGAAAAGTGACCAGCGCCACAAAGATGCTGTCCCCTGGGGATTCCCCTCTTGGAGATTGTCCCGAGATGCTCTTGGGCTCAGCTCTAAAGGACGCGGGAAACTCATACTTGTTTGAATAGTAACTAGTAACTGACGAGAGAAAAAAAAATAAGGCTTGACCGGAAATAGGGGACTCCTTACACAAAAGAAGGAAGTGTGGATGCAATAAGAAATGAGGTGAAGTTTTGCAGAGAGGAAACAGGCGTGGGCCACGTTGATAGTGAGCCTAGAAAAGAAATGCCCTGGATTTACCCCACAGCTGGAGAAATAAATCCAACCGCCTCCTGCACTGGGGTAGGTGTCATTCTGCACTGGGGCGTAAGGCAGCACTGCGCCTGGCGCAGTCACGCCTCTGGGGATGTGGGGCTGGAGACTGGCCCGAGTGTACAGTGTGCGCCATGGTGGACTGTGGATATGCAAGACGGCAGATGCCCAGCGGGTCTGGACCCAGAAGACAGGGTGGCGGACCCTTCTCTGCTCTGCACCAAGGGCACCTTCATGAACAGAATAAGTCACTTCCATCGCAGCAAACTAGGAGCCAGACAAACAGCGCTCGGCCTCAGCACCGGAAATAGATGGCATAGCATGGCAGGGTCTCCAAAGAGACTCAGAGCCCAGTTGGGAGAAGAGGGGGTCTTTCCTTATTTCTTTTGAGGGTGGGGCCCACAGCAAGAGCCTGCAGTCAGGAAGGAGGCCGGGAAGTGGGCAGGGAGCAGGTCTGCTGAGCCAATACCTTAACACCAACCCCCTTTGATGTTAATTTATTTCCCAGGTGAGAAATCAGGTCTGCCAAGTCCCAGTAGGTACCTGTGAGTATCTGTGGGGGAGGCTGGGAGAAACGCTACCAAGCAATGGCTAGGTTCTGACGGTCCAGTTTTTTTACAAAAAGGTTGTGAAATCTGTGACTGGTAAATGATAATTGTGCAGGATGAAAGCTAAAATTTTATAACTCCATGAGCGTTGTAAGTGTGTATTCACACATAATCACACACACTGATAGCTATAGATATACAGATGTGCAGATGTGTCTGAATGTACACAGATGTGTGTGTACGTGTGTGTGTACAGAGTTTGCACCCCTATGCATTTATGTAAATCAGATATAATCCTGGGTCATTATCACAGTGGAGAGAGAGGCCGAGTAAGAAGACGAAGATGAGTGATACTAATGGTCAGAGAAATATAAATGGTGGCCACAGTGAGAAGCTTGCGCTTCTTAGATTGGAGAAATTAAATCATCTGATAATGGGGGGAAACTGGGAAACTCAAAAAATGGCTAAGCTGGGTACAGGGTGGATGAGCCTGGAGCATTTTATACAGTACAGGTTATCAGCACCTGGGGTCTAGCCTGGCCTATGTGACGAGGCACCACTTGGTTAAGATATAGCCATCAGCATGGAGTTTAGTAGAAATGGTACTGCAATGAAAATAGCGCTGGGGAGGGTTGGCTCCTTCTAGGCTCGGCCCAACAGTTACCTAGCAACAGCCAGGTAGGCCTGGTTTGCTATAAAAGGAACTGTTTGGCCTCTCCCCTTCTCTCCCACTCTCACTTTCTCCTCTCTCTGACCCCTTTCTTCTTCTCTACCCTCCCCCATCTCTCTCCACATGTACCATGGCTCTTCTCTCTCTCTCTGTCCTTCTGTGTCCCCTCTCTTTTTCTGCCTCTACTCCCTTCTCAACTCCCCTCCCCATGCCCCCAAATAAACTCTACTCTATACTAGACCCATGGAATGGCTGGTACCTCAGGCTCAGGGATGCCTTAGCATGGGCCTGCTGAGGTACCCTTCCCACTGCACCATACCACGCTCTACAAAACATATCCTTGGTCTTCATAAAACCCATCAGTGAGATGGGATGTTGTTCAGAGATGAAGCATTTGATTAGCATCTTTGAAGTCCTAGGTTCAAACCCTAGTACTGCAAAACAGTGATACGTGTTTCAATCTATGAGTTCCTGTCCCTGAAATGATACTTGATCCTTATAATGAGTGGTGACAATTACATAATAACGTATGGGAGGAGCTTATGTGTGTGGGATCAATTTGATGGGTGAGCCCAGGCAAGGGCTGGGAGAAGACCTCATATTGTGCCCCAGGACCTGGGAGTGGAAAGCCATTTCGAGGCTGTGTTTTGAACTGTGCCTGAGGGCTAAGACCACATTTCTCCTCAGGTAGGGAGGGCCTTCAAAGTCACAGGCAGGAGGCTCTGTGCAGCTGGCACTGAGTCGCTTCTGTGGAATGCAAGGCATGTTAGGGTAAACAGCTACAACACCGTACCCAGCCCAGGATGCCAGGTCGGGTGAGACTGGGACACACAGGAAGCTCCAGATGCCTCGTCCTTGGCTCAGAAGAGCATCTCTCCAGGAAGCAGCAGTGTATAGGTCTTCCCCAAAAGTCCTCTCCCATCACGGCAGTGTAGCTGTTCTCCCCTGACCTCGCTGAGAAAACTGCATCTCTAGATAAACACCAGGGAGACTGAGGCAAACATCTTCTTCCGGAGGACAGCCCATCAACTCTCGATTTCAACACAAAAGGGTGGAGCAATCCAAGGGCCTGCATAGGGCGCAGTGGGAGGGTCAGACAGGCCAGCGCTGGGAACCTTGCTCAGCCACCTGCCATGCTCTGTTCTTCCACTTCCAGGCATGCCACTGTGGTGAAATCTCGGCGTGCGCGTGCACTGGCTCCTGGGTGCAGCTTGAAGCGGGTGATTCACCATCCGAGATCAGGCCCTGGCTCTCCCTGGCTGGGGAAGCCCCTGGCTTGCTGGAACCTGGCCTCGCTGCCCTAGCTTCCTTTCAAGTTTCCTGCCATCCATCCATCACACTGATTTCTGCCTTCAAAGCCAGATTCCAGGGATGTCTCCCTTTGACCTGCAGGTCCATTTAAGGGGCACACGCATTCCTTGGCTCTCCCCACATAGTTCACATTCTTTCTCTGAAGCCCCTGTTCTAGGAAAGGAGTACAAAGGACACGTTTCTGAAAAGCCGGCCTTCAGAAATTTGGCTCTTAAATCCCTTTTGCTATGGTGGAAGGAAGCACAGAACAGATAAATACATAAATGAAACAAAAATGTGAAAATGTTCTTAGCTGTGTTCTGAATAGCCTTTTTTTTTTTGCTTTCTAATTAGGACCAGTTGCCTTTTTCGTGGCAATTTGTGTGCATTATCTGTGGCTCACGTCAGCTTCAGCACCTTAAGAACCTGATTTATGCATGTAAGCCAGGTGCAGTAGTCTGTGATTGTAATTCCAGTGTTGGGGGTGTACAGACCGGAGAATCTCTGGGAACTCACTGCCCAGGCAAATGTGTGCGCTCACGGTTTAGTGAGAGACCCTGTCTAAAAAAAAAGGGGGGGGCACACTATTAAGGAAGACATCCCATGTCCACCTCTGACCACCACATATACTTGCAGATACATGTATGCACACACACACACACACACACACACACACACACACACACACACACACAACCTTTTCAAACCACTAAAATTAAATTTCAAATAATAATCAACTATAAGAACAAGAATTTCAGTCACCCAGTGTTATAAACATGAGGCTGTCATTTTTCTCTTGTTTAAAATGACTCTCCAGCCAGTCTGAAAATTCACAGCAGTACCCAGCCTGCACAGGTGCTCTCCCTAGGACTATTAGCTTTGCAAGACTTTTTCTACCTCAGCCTCTGGTTTTTGGCATTCTATTTCAAGCAAATTTAAGTATCCACCACTCAGCCTTAACTCAGGCTTGGACTAGAAAGTCCTGAGATCAAAAAGAAGATGCAAAGAATTTCAATGTATCGGAGCGTTGAAGCTGCTAGTTAAATATTCCTGGCGTCACTAGAAACTTATCTGTGAGGAGTTTAGTTCATCTTCACGGTGGTGTGGTAAGGTTCGCTTCTTGAGTAAGTCTTCAGGACATTCAGGCCATGTTGAATTTCAACTTCCCCGTGATGTAACAGCACACCTGCTGTCCTAGAATGAACACACAGGATGTACCTGGTTCTGCATGCTTCAACAAAGCCATTTGCTAGTCATGTGGACCTGGGCTCCTGCCTGCCCTCTGAGTTTAGAACTGCCTAGTATCCGTAGGGCCCTAAGAGATCTCAGAGGTTTAAGACAGTCCAGACCATCCAAAGCTCTCAGGCAGAAGAGGTAGACATGACAATGAACTTAGGATCTCTTGGTGCTTGAAGGAAGTTCTCAGGTTCTACTGGCGCCAGGGCCTCTGGGAGACAAAGGTCCTGGGCACTGATCTTTCATCAGTGAATCATCTGCCCTCTGAGTCCTGATCTGATTGGATTTCAATTCCTGACAGACAAATGGGATGAGCAGGACCTGTCTGACCCTCCCACTGTGCCCTATGCGGGCCCTTGGACTGCTCCACCCTTTCATGTCAAAATCGAGAGGCAATGGGCTGGTCTCAGATTTGTTTGCCTCTGTCTCCTGGGAGCAGGTGTTCATCTGGAAACGTAGCTTTCTCGGTGAATGGCGTGGACAGAGTCAAAAGCATCGCACTCAGTTGTGGCTTTCGGTATAATAGTCTCCATCTGCTGCAAGAAAAGCTTCTTCGATGAGGGGTGAGGGTAACACAGAGGTGTAGGGATAAAGGAGAGTGTTTAGGACACAGTAGCTACCCTCTACTGGTGCAGGAAGAGTGACAATAATAGGTTGTCCTCTAGGGTCTAAGGCCTTACTAGCCAGAAGTAGTTGGTTACATTTACAGTCCCAACCACAAATCCCCCTCCTAACTGAGTGGAGTTAGACAACTGTGTCACCCCAAAGATACAAGTGTCATTGCAGCCTTGGGGATATCTTGTCATGCTGGTCTCGGTTGTCATAGGAGTCCTAGCTGGGTATTGGGCTCTAACAGATCTCAGACGATCCCAAAACTCTCAGGTAGGACTATTGATTACTTTCTCCCACAAGGAGATCCCAACCCTAGACAAAGACTATAGGTAACTAAAGGCTACCAAGAGAGGGAGAGTCAGTCTTCTCCTAGGACAAGCCTCTGTTAGGTTATGCAATCCCAAGTGCTCACCCCTAAACACACATTCATGCAGTCCTAATTGGACTCAGCACGAGATATAATATATATTATATTATTATATATTATATATTATTATATTATATATAATATATATCTTATAGATAGATAGATAGATAGATAGATAGATAGATAGATAGATAGATGAGCTCATGAATTTGAGAGAGTGGGGAGGAGTTGAAAAGGAGAGAGATAGGGACAGAAATTAAGTGAGTACCATACTCAAGTATGAAATTATCTAAAAACATTTTTTAAGTTTCAATTTTTTTTGGAAAAACAAAGAAGCCAGGCATGGTGGCACATTCGTTTGATCTCCGCATTCAGGATGTAAAAGCAAAAACTGAAGAAGAAAAAAGAGTAGGCGGCAACAAAGAGGGAAGGAAAAGAGGGAGGAGGAGGAGGAAGAAGAGGAAGAAGAGGAAGAGAAGAAGAAGAAGAAGAAGAAGAAGAAGAAGAAGAAGAAGAAGAAGAACAACAACAACAACAACAACAACAACAACAACAACAACAACAGCAATTCTGTTAAGTAGAGGCAGGTTCCTTTATCAGTCAGATTGAAGGAGGAGCCTGAGCCCTCTGCAGTGATCCCCAGGCATGGCTGGGTGGGACATGGTCCAGTTGTGCTCACTTTAGTTATGGCAGAGAAAAGTGTGCAGACTCCATGACTAATATTTCCACAAATCAGAAAAGGAGGACATAAGTAAGTCGTACAAATTATAATAACTTCTCATCATTAAAAGTTTCCATTCTGTTCTCTGTACAGGTGACGGATATTCCAGGAAACTGGCTGAGGACCAGTTCGGGGTAACCTAATGGAATAGAAACTTATCCCAGCAGGGAGATGATACCCAGACTCCTAGATGCTGGCCTTAGATCAAGGGCATCACACATCACTGGGTGTGAGCAAAATCTAAATTGTTGGCTTCCTGTTGTGTGGTTAGATCCTGGGCCAAGTCCTACATGAGCACATACATGGTCTTCCTGGCACCACTTACAGGCATCAAGTCTTGACTGAGAAGCAAGAGATGGGGTCACAGCAGGCAATCATGGGGACGGCAGATCCTCAGTCTGTCTAGCTACTTGACAGAGACAACCCCGAAGCCAATTTCAAAATGTAAATGAATAGAAGAGCAGGAATGAAGTAGCTGAGTCTTTGGCAGGGTCTTCTGTCCCAGGGGGAGTGGCAGCAGTAGAGGCAGATGGGAAGTGGCCGGTATTATCTATGAATTAATTAGCACTGTACACTGGACACCAGACAAATGGAAGGCTGAGTAAATGTCACAATATTGTGTTGCTAATGTGATAAATGACTCAGACAGAGTGCTAAGCACGTTAATGTGGATATGACAGCCAATGCATTTCACCGCTGTATAAGCTATCCCTGGAGTGACTTAGCTCGGCATCAAAATAATATTTGAAACAGAAAAAGAAGGAAGGGAGGAAGATTGATTCCCAGTTAAAGAGTTACAAAGCTCTGAGATTTACCAGAATAATAAATGCAATCACAATATAATTTGATTTTTCCATGGATCAGAAATTGTTCTGCAACCACATTTTCTCCTGTTAGGGAGATGGCCTCAGATGCACAAGGACTCCAATAATGAGCACACAGATCACCTTACTGAACAAATTATTACAGATGACTCAAAAATAAGAAAGACGCTGGCAAAAGGGAAGTTAAATGAAGGTAACCAATCTGTGTCGATAACAGGTAAACTTTTTCTAGTGCTGTAATTAATGACAAACGTAGCTAGCTGAGAAAAAAGACTTTAACATCCATTGTCTTATTCTTTAAAACAAAACAAAACCAAGAATCAAAACAAATAGGAAAAGAGGAATTATGAAGCAAGCTGGAACCTGGGTCCCGCTAAATCGGCTGAGGGTGTTATTTCATTTCTTAGAGCAACTTTGAGAGGTTTTGTCCCTTTCTATAGAATTTAGCAGGGGTGTTGATTTTTTGTACAACGGGAGCACATAAAGTCCTCGAAGCCACACTGCGCATCCCTTGGTGGAGATGGATCAAATGATGGGAAACACCGAGAGTCAGTCACAAACACCCTGCTGTAGTAGGTTTGAAGTATAGAGTTAAGATGGTTCTAAGCAACAGCTCCTCTGGGCTCATGGGTTTGATCAAAGAGCTCTCAGTCAGGTATCAGAGTTTCAGCTACCTTGGGCTGATGCTGCCCACATCCCCCTCCTGCCTCCTGTTTGCTGGCACCCACAAGAACCAGCGAAAGCCACTTCTCTCTCATCTCACCATGGAGACATCTTTGATGAGGAAGAAGGCACGTAGATTTCTGACTGCTTGGTTACATTGTTGCTGTTACTCGAGGCAGGATCTTTCTATAAAACTCAGCCTTGAGCTTGCTGTGCAGCTTAGGGTAGCCTTGAGTTCTTGATCTTCCTGGTCAGCTTCTTGGGTGCTAGGATTAGAGGTATGAACCATCAAGCCCAGCTCTACTATGAACATACTTGAACACAATGAAGCAATACAGTTATGAAGCCATTCGTACTGGGTACTTTTCTCATGGCTGTGACCAAGTACCTGACAAGAAGCAGATTAAGGGATTAAGGGTTTATTTTGCCTCACAGGTTGAGGGTCCTGTCCATCATGGTGGGAAAGCCTAGGGACAGGAGTAGGAGAGAGCTGGTCACATGTTACCCATAGCCATGAAATAGAGATGAACGCCGGTTCTCAGCTCATTTCCTCCTTTTTACTTCAGTCCAGAAACCCAAGCCATGGGATGGCACTAGCCACATTTGTATTAGGTCTTCCTGCCTCTATTTACCTCATCTGAAAACTCCCCTCACAAACATGCCTAGAGGCTGGTCTTCTAGGTGATTCCAGACCCTGTCAAATTGTCAGTGAGTACTAATCCACATCTCCCAAAGTTGAGACAGAGCCTCAGGTTCAACATTACTTTTCCAGATTCTGCTTTGGCTTCTGGAAAAAGTCCTCAGTCCATCTGAACCTCTGTTGTAGACCATGAAACAGCTAATAAGCAAACAACTGCTGACTGAAAGGAAAAAAAAAAAGACCAGCAAAGGCTATGCACGGAGCCGTGTGGGGTGACATCTACCAGATTGCATTTAGCAGAATACAAAGATGCTTGCAAGATAAATTGAGATGTAAGTGGGATGTTCCAGGCACAAAGAAAAGGCCATGGAAAGGCCCCCAAAGGAACGATCCTGGGAACCCAGAGATAAGACTGGAGAAAGGACTAAGGAGAAGAATACAATGAACCCCAATGGAGGCCAAATCCAGTCACCCCCAGGCCAGGGCAGACATTTGGATTTTGTTTGCATTCCTTAGATCTACCAAATTTACACTGCCATGACTTCATCCCAGGGCCCCACAGGTGGCTACAATGTGGGACTCCATTTCAACAGCAAAAGCATGAATAGAATCAAGGAGACCATATATTACCAGGGGCCTGGTGTTGATCTGTTGTGCCTCCAACCAAGGCGGTCATGGTAGTGGTGGCAGTAGACAGCTTTGTGAATATTTTGGAGGAGAATGTGTTAGGATCTTCCAGGGTAGGGAGTGAGAAAGAAAGGTGATCAGTGTAGGCAAGGGAGCAGACTCAGGGGAGGCATCAGCAGCTGTCTGGACAGCATCAAGCTTGGGAATGCCATTGGCTTCCGGGGAGCCATCAAGAGTGTAGACAAACACTTGATCTGACGTCTTGGGGAGGTGTCAGAGCCAGAGATAAGGGGAAAATGCAAGGCTGGCAAAGTGACACAGCAGATAATAAGGTCACTTGCCACCAAGTCTGATGAGCTGAGTTTGATCTCGGACACCCAGGGGGTGGAGGGAGAGAATCAACTCCCTCAAGCTGCCCTCTGACCTCCGTATGAATATAATGGTCTGCAAGAATTCACCCCACACACACATAAACAAAAACCCAGAGCTGAAGTATCAAGTGATAAAGTATTAAGAGCTTGTGAGCCACCCGTGGTGGATGCTGGTAACTGCCGGATCCTCCATATTAACACCAGAGCCATCTCTCCGGCTCCTTTTCAACAGTTCCGGAAGCCCGTTGGGAAACCTTGATTCCCATAACAAGAGCACTGTCATTCAGGGTGGTGATCTCGGCTAGAGAAGAATGGCATCTCCAGTGACAAGCCACCAACCCTTCCCTCCATCTGTCCTGTCTGTTCCCCATCCACCGTCATCCATCCAGCCCACATCACAAACCTAAACATGAACCCTGTTGCTTGAATACCTGAGTTTATTTCTTTATATGAAGGGTAGCTACCCAAATGATAAGGTTGACTCCTCAGAAGGGAAATAAATGGTCGAAGGTGAAAGAGTTGGCACAGCTGGCCTCGAAGGCAATTATAAGCAAACTTTCATCATTTTTCTTCTGTGGAAAAGGTTAACGGCTTTTGAAAGCACCAGGAAATAAATTTCTAGGCCCTGGCATTTTGCAAAGTCATTATGCCTCTGACCACATAAAAATGGCTGGTGGTGGCTATGCTGCAGCCTTAAGCACACAGCAAAGGAAAATGAGACCTGGGGCTTAAATACAAAGCCCTGCTGATCGTCAAGCGCTGGGGATGATACACACATGACCACCTGCCCAGGGATGACTCCACCTAGTGTCCAGAGTCTTCCCATACCAATCATTGATCAAGAAAATACCCCCACAGTCTTGCCTAGAAAGCAAGCATTTTCTCAGTTATGGCTCTCTCTTCTCAGATGACTCTAGCTTCTGTGATGTTGACAAAACGCTAATAATGACGACAACAACATAATCAACAACGTCAGCAACAACAACAACGACCAGGATGAAAATCAATGTCTTCATAATCAACTTTTATTTTAAAACAGTCTTAGATGTTCAGAAAAAAAAAAAAAAAACACAAAGATACCACGAAGAGACCTCATAGCCTCATGCAGTTCCCTCAACTCCACCCTGTGGTTAACATCTTATACTATGTGGTCCATTGTCACACTCGATGAGTAAGTGTTGACCTGTTCCTATTGATTGGAGCTTCTATTTACCCAAGCTTCCTTAGTTTCTGCCTAGGGTTTTCTCTTTCTTCTTCTGTTCTAGGATGGCACCTGGTATTACATGACAGACAGCTGTCCCATCCTGTGACAACTGCCTGTCTAGGTTGCCCTGGAAGGTTTGAAGATTACTGAGCGTTTGGGAGACTGCCCTGGCTTGTGGCTTGCCTATTGTTTGACTTGTGGCTACCCAGCTCTTCAATGTGACTTCAAGGAGAAAAGTGTCTGTACTAGTTCTCTTTCCGTTGCTGTGATAAAACACCGTGACCCAGATGATCTAAGAAAGCAGCTTGTTTATCCAGATGGATGAGAGTCAATTGCGGAGGGGAGGATTGCCAGGGAGCAGCAGGCCTGGTGGCTAAAGCAGAAAGTGGAGGCTTCACATCTTGAACTGCAAGCAGAAATCAGAGAGAGCAAACCAGAAAGGACAAAAGTCTTTAATCACTTAAAGCCCGCCTCCAGTGACATATTTCCTCTGAGGCCACACTTCCTAAACCTTCCCAAATAGCACCACCAATGAGGGACCACCTTCTCAAATGCCAGAGGCTATGGGAGACATTCTCATTAAAACCACATCACCTGGGATAACCACTTGGTCAGAGTTCACCAGAGACACAGAATCAGTAGGGTATCTCTATCTTTGAGTGTAGTTGGTGTTTACTTCTAAGAAGGGGCCTGGTATACCTGGACTGTCAAGCTGGAGATTCAGGGGCGAACATATTTGACAGCCCACACCCACAGGCCATCTGGAGGTGAACTGTTCATCAAGGGTCTCAGCCACAGAATGTCTTCAGATTTATTAAAACTCAATCGAATTCAGTGTCAAGCACATGTCAGAAGACCTCTCTGAACCATCATTCTAGCCAGTGGTTCTCAACCTGTGGGTCACGACCCGGGAAAGACCTCTGTAAACCACAGGTATTTGCATCACAATCCATATCAGTAGCGAAATTGCAGTTACATAGCAGCAATGAAAATAATTTTATGGCTGGGGGGGCACAGCATGAGGAACTGTATTAAAGGGTCACATCATTAGGAAGGTTTAAGATCACTGTTCTAGATGACGTTTGACTATGTGAATACGCCAAGCACACACATAACGAAACAAATAGAGATGATCAGTCTGCTAGGGTGTGGTGGGTCCTCAGACCAGAGCAGATGGAGACGGGAGGGATGGCAGGAGGGAGGCAGGATCCAGAAATATAGCACCCCTCAGCTGCAGAGCAATGGGCCTCCTGTGACCCTCCACAGCCCATCCCTGAGTTAAACTGCCCCGATGCACTTTGTGGGAAAGGTCAGAATCTGAATGAGGCAGGGCAGAGTGCTAGGACATGGAGACTTCATGGCCAAGGGACATAGTGTGAGGCATGTGGGAAGCCAAGGACCAGCATGATAGGGCTACAAGTCTCATGAGGCTTCTCGAAAGGTCCCTCGAGCCCCTGAGCCTCCCTCTCCCCCTTCAGAGGTGTCTGCGTAGTGATGACGTCCATACTTTGCTTTAGTGCTGAGCATCATAGCTTGCCAATGACTCTCACAAGTACGGTTTCCCTGTAGCTTTTGCACGATCCCCCGGGGGATGCTCACACGCAGGCAGTCCCAGGGTGGAAAAGCATAGCAATAAAAAAAAAGAAAAGAAAATGAGGCCAGAGGGATGAGCTAGATTGCAAACAGCAGCACACTCCAGATTGCAATGGCTTAAGCAATAGGATGTTAGTTTTCTCTCATGAAAGGAATGCCAAGATAGATAGGGTAGGTTGGAAGAGTCTAGCGTGCTTGGCAAGAAAAATCCATGGGGCACAAAAATAAATAAATAAAAAATAAAAAACAAAATAAATGAGATAATAACCGACAGAACCATTGTTTTATGACGAACTCAATTACTAGTGAGATCATAAACAGTGGCCCATGGGGTGGTATGGAGAGCAGTAAGCAGGAGCGTACAGTGGGGAAGCCAGCATCTAGTGGGTGACAGCATGCACAGAAAGACAGACAATGTGCCTAAAAAATAAGATACACTACTCAGGGACGTGAAACATGGGCTTGGATGACACTTCGTGAAAACGAAGGGCTCAGATAGAGCCAGCAGGGTGTATAGATAGGTAGATAGACATATGATAGTCAGATAGATGATTGATGGATAGATAGATGATAGACAGATAGTTGACAGATAAATAAGTAGATAAATAGATAATAGATAGACTGATACATGAAACAGAGATTGAAAATAGATCCATTGATAGATGAGAAATATAATGATAGATAATAGATTATTGGTAGGTAAAAATTATAAATAGAGATAGTTAAGGAGAGAGAGAGAGAGAGAGAGAGAGAGAGAGAGACAGAGAGAGAGAGAGAGAAGAGAGAGAATAGGTGAAAGGAAATCTATGAGGAGATTCAAGAATTGGTAAAACCCTGTGACTGGTTATCGATTAGCAAGCAGCCCTGGGTTACCAGTAGCTTGCTAGGACCAGAGTTGAAAATTCTAGGTCCAAAGACTGTAGTCTGGAGTTTCAGAGTCCAGGGACAGGAGGAGCAGAGTATCACTCTCTCTGGAAACACTCTCACGGACACACCCCAAATAATGCTTCTGCAGGTTTCCAGGTATTTCTTAATCCAGTCAGGTTGACGCCCGCAATTATCCATTACACGTGTATCCATCACAAGAGGCATTTCTGGGGACCGTCTGATATGGGGGTCTTTACACTGGCTTCTTTCTTTCTTTCTACCTACCTACATGCAGCTTTAAGACACGTAAGACAAACACATGCTCCCTGGACTGAAGCAGAGGCCAGGCCACACACAAGCAGCAGGCAGCCATGCCAGAGGCCCACATTAGCACTCAGGGAATGAATGAGTAAGCCAACACCACGTTTCCCCAAGCTTCCGTGGGGCGTGCTTTTCCTGTAATCAGTGCTAGTAAAGTGCAAAGGGTAATTATTTTGGGAAGGAAAAATGTAGCTATCCATGCATGGGACACTTAGGTATGCTTCCCCAAGCTCCAGCATAGCATGGCTTTCATATGAGCTCACCACTCACAGAGAGTCCTCCTGCATGTGACTCTTGACATTGACATTGGTGGAGTCTGTGGTTGGGAATTGTCTGTTCCTGAGAGCTTACTAAACCCTTTAATATTTGAGCTGAGGAATTCTATAACCGTCAACTCCAGTGCTTTAAAGATTAGCAACTGTTTCTGCTTATTATAAAGCTGAGGTGGGTAGTTTATTTGTGTTGAGGATGAAACCAGGGCTTCTCAGATGTTAAACATATTCTGGACCACTGGACTGTACTATCCTCATTTAAAGAGTTCACATTTGAGCTTTTGATTAATCATTCCAAATTCAAAGGAGCATGGGGCGGCGGGGGTTGCAGAGTGCCTAGGATTTTGGAAATTGTAGAAACCACAAAAACAAACTGAGAAATCACTAGGGAAGGAAGAAAACCCATGGGCTAGTAAAAACTAAGCTTTGCTTTGATGAAGATGGTAGAGATTCCCCAACAACAGAGCAGGGCCAACAAAATGGAAAGAGCTGTGACCATAGGTTCATCATGTAAGGCTGTGACCATGGGTTCATCATGAAAGGCTGTAACCATGGGTTCATCATGTAAGGCTATGACCATGAGTTCATCATGCAAGGCTATGACCATAGGTTCATCATGTAAGGCTGTGACCATGGGTTCATCATGTAAAGCTATATGACCATAGGTTCATCATGTAAGGCTGTGACCATGGGTTCATCATGTAAGGCTGTGACCATGGGTTCATCATGTAAGGCTGTGACCATGGGTTCATCATGTAAAGCTATATGACCATAGGTTCATCATGTAAGGCTATGACCATGGGTTCATCATGTAAGGCTGTGACCATAGGTTCATCATGAAAGGCTGTGACCACAGGTTCATCATGTAAGGCTGTGACCATAGGTTCATCATGTAAGGTTGTGACCATGAGTTCATCATGTAAGGCTGTGATCATAGGTTCATCATGTAAGGCTGTGACCATAGGTTCATCATGAAAGGCTGTGACCACAGGTTCCTCATGTAAGGCTGTGACCATGAGTTCATCATGTAAGGTGGCTGGTGGGGGTTGAGTTGGGGTCATATTCAACAAGGATCCAGGGTATTAGGACAGGTGACTAAAATGTCAAATACATACCACTGTGGTTTTGTGGTTGGACAGAACAATGCCCACCAAGATGCTATAATCCCAGGATTCTGTGAACGGGTCCTTTCACACAGCAGAGGGGAGCAAATTCTGATAGAATGAAAGTTGCCAACAGTCGACCTTAAAATGGGGAAGTTGTCCTGGACTCTCCAGATGTGGCCAGTGCAATCATGGGGTTCTCAAGCCCAGAAGAGGGAGGAGGAAGAGAAAGTAGTGTGACACGGTAAGAAAATGAGCCATACTGTGGGCGCTGGCTTTGGTGAGGTAAATGGCTGGGAAACCAGATTCTCCCTGAAGTGCGCACAGCCCCGCTGATGCCTCGGTACAGGCCAGTGAGACCGTGCCAGAGTTACGACTTTCAGAACTGCACAGGGTAGGTTGTGTGAGCCACCATATTTAAGCCAATGTGGCATAGGAGTAGAAAATTAACAGTCACGTATCCGAGAATGGGACTGGTCGGCTCTTGAGTGTAATTCCAGAATTCGGGGTTGCTGCAAGTCTAAGCCGCAGAATGAGATTCCCATACCATCCCTGTCTTTCTAAAACAAAAACAATGAACAAACGAAACCGCCGCCTTCCACAGGATGACTCAGTGGGTGTTAAAATGCTTGCTCTTGACTCCTAAATGTCCTATTACACACACACACACACACACACACACACACACACACACAGTTGTTGACGATCTCTCCCAGGAGCGGGAATCTATTGAAAGCCGCTGTGTTCTGCTTCTTGGAATTAATACAGTTGAAGGCTGAACCTCTTCAGGGAGGTGGCTCCCCGTTAGATGCCTCTACCCTCTACGATCCACGGCACTTTGCAGGTAGGATGTTTGCAGCCATCTCACCCTGGACTGTAAACTCCATCAGGCAGGAAATGTATTTGCCTAATTCTCAGGATCAAGGAGAACCTGCAGCCTATTACAAGGGCTGAGCCTGCTTGTGGGATAGCTCTCCAGCATCAACGACACATTATTCTAACAAGTGGACGAATCCAAGTTGGGAAGGGGAGCCTAGGTGGAATGGCATGGAATTGACTTGTAAAGAGCTGAAGTATGAAGGAACCAAACTCCGGCTCGTTCTTACACTCGCTCATTCTCACACTCGCTCGTTCGTGCAGAACTGGACGTCTGCATTCAGAGGAAGCAGCAGAGCAGATGGGCATTGCTAACGTATTTTCAAACCCTGTTCCCACACATATTAATAATTGCTCAAAATTTACAATAGCATCTGTTCGAGGCTGAATCAAGCCTGGGCCTCCATTCCCGTGAATGGAGTTTAAAGAAGAGAATGGAGGTCATACACAGAAGGTGAGCGTGGCGTCTCTGTTTCAGGCATGTCAACCCACAGCCCACCACGTGTGGGCATGGAGATCAGTGAATGGGGCAGGAAACTTACTTGAAACATGTTGGGTTTATGGCTGTTGGGTTGTTTTGCCAACTTGACTGAAGGGCGACTTTGTAGATGACAATGTCATGTGCACTGTGAAATTTACACCATTTCAATAAATATTATCCCAGGAGTATTATCCTGGGAGGAATGAAAAATCTGTGTGTAAAATGAAGCCTTTTGAGGCTAGAAAATGGAACCTCTATTCATATAGGCAAATGAACCAGATTTACCAGACAATAAACACAACTCATGTTCAAAACCAGCACCCTAGAAGCTTGTGGGGTTTAGCATGGCTCCCAACATTAGCGTCCACCTACCAGTGACGGTCACACAGGAAAGGTTTATGCTAGAATAAGGGGTGGTGGGCATGGGCAGAGGCTCCACACAGATGGTCAAAGTTTCACTGGTGACCTTGTGTGGGTTAGTTATAAGATGCTAAATGCGAATGCCGAGAGGGGACAAGAGCAGGTTGGTTATCGTGGGTCACCCAAGGAGGGTTCCTGGAGCAGCTGGATATTGCTGGAGTAAGGCCAGCCCATGAGTGACCAGAAGCCATGGTCCAGTAGTAGAAGAACCAATTGAGGGGTCCCCATCCCTTGGTTATGTCTGGAACACAACTCGTCGGAGGAGGAAGGCAGGAGGACCAATCTGTTGCCCAGGGAGGACCAGGGAGCCTTTTAAACCATGGTCTGGGAAAATTCCCGAGAGTCCACCTCTTTAGCCATGATTCATGGACTTCCCAGCATCTTTGGTGTGTTCGTGTCGAGTAAAGATAAGCTACTCTGCCTGCCTACGCCAGGAAAAGAGGAACAGCGAGCGCCCTGAGGTCTGTCCTGTCCTGCGGTGTTTTCTCCCTTGCTCACTTCTGAGGGACTTCCTGCTAAGCCCAGAAAAGAAGACCACAGCAGCAGACATCAGGCAACCTTGAGATCTAGATCACAACGTGAGGTGCTCCCCACCCCCACCCACTCTGTGTGGTAACACCCGATTGTCCCTTTGCTAGGATGAAGAACTCCACCCTCCAACGAAAGCCACTTCCTCAGAGCTGAGGCCTGATGGGCGGGGCTGGGGGCAGAGAGGAGGAAGGGGGCGGAGCTGAACAAAGGAGGCCAACAACCCCCAACCCCATCACCTCTGAGCTTTCTCATTATCAGGGTGGGAACCTGTCTTTGGAGGGGACCTGGAGACTTCTGGGAAAGCATGAAAGCAATGACAGCAGCAGAGATAAAGTGACAAGCTGAGGAGGTGCAGCCTTTCCTCCCCACAAAGACCTTCAAGAAAAAAAAAAAAAGAGAGAGAAAAGTCCTGTGTGAGGAAGTGGTTTGGTTTCTGCACCATCAGCCCACCAGCCCCACTGAACCTCACACCTCTACGTGCCCTGGCAAGTTTCATGGTGGAATGGGGACCCTGGGCTATGTCTGTGAGCTCTAGTCTGAGGTGTCACGTGCCATCTGTGGTCCCGGGGTAGGTGGAATGTTGGGTTTTCACCCCACTGAGAAGCTCCTCACTCAAGCATGCAGACTTCTCCACGCAGGAGTCCCCAGAACTTTCCAGGAATGGCCAGAGATGGGGGGTAGCTAGCTAGTCTTTTCCTGTCCTCCAAACTAGCAGGGTTTCCTCTTCCACTTTCCCAGGAAGCGGGTTGGTGGATCCCCTGGAGTCAGCTTTCAGAGGAGAGGAGCACAGAAAGAGGAGAGCAAAGGGCTGCTCTCCTGCTCGGGTGTGGTCAGATTCAATGAACGCCTTCCCGGCTCTGCTGGGGTCAGTCTGGAATGAAGCATCTCTGCCACAGCAGGGGGAATGGATCCTGATGACCCTGTCACCCGGAGCCACTGGTGTCTGTTTAGAAGGTGACTGAGCTGGTTCACAGGAGGACCAGGGCCCACCCCTTTGTCAACGACTCTCTTTGGTTTAGTGTCCCCAGATATTTTTGGTTCTGGTTGTCAGTCCCCATCAGGCTGCTCTGGGCTGCCATCTCTCACACCTCCTGGCAGCCAGAGTCACCATGATGTATGTGCTCACACTGGTGCTCCTTGAGCCCATCACCTAGGAGAATGTCACTCTCTGGTGTGTGGTACTTCTGGCACATCTAAGAAGTATCCTGGGACTGGGGGCAGCTGAAGCATAATAGCATTAATTGTGGTAGGACTTTTCCTGACTCAGGCATCCTCAGGGCCATCAAATTCTCTCTCTCTCTCTCTCTCTCTCTCTCTCTCTCTCTCTCTCTCTCTCACACACACACACACACACACACACACACACACACACAAACACACGTATCACACAGACAAAAACACACACATATCACATACACACAAACACACATATCACACACACATACACAGACACAAACACAGACACATCACACACAAACACACAAACACACACATATCATACACACACACATATCACACACACAGACACACATCACACACACAAGCACACATATCATACACACAAAACATTACACACACATTACACACACACACACACACACACACACACACCATGCTTTCCGAATTTTTCTTCAGTGTCTCCTGGGGGCAATCAACTCCTACTCCTCATCTCCCCTCACGCTGCCCTCCTCGTCCCACCCTGATGGCCCTTTTTCTGTTTTCTGGTCTGGGAGCTTCCTCTGCATCTTAAGAAGAGTTGACACATCCTCTCCCTGCCTTTTCGGGGGTTTTCTGTTTTTCACAAGCTTGAGTTAATATCAAGAAGTGCTGTTCAGTAAACCCAGTTCAGTCAACAGAAAGAAACGGGCTGCTAGGAAGACGCTGCAGACTTCACCCATGCCAGGCCCACTAGGAACTAACTAACCATTCTCACCACTCAACGTCCCCAGAAAACATAGTGCCTACTTCTTTCACAACCTTGCCACAACCACAATGCCAAAATCTTTTTTACTTGGTGTATGTATGTTACATGCTAGAGATCAAAGTTCTCTTCAAGTTCTATTTTGGATCTGAGAGGGAGAAGGACAGAGACAGAGACAAACAGAGAGAGACAGAGAGAGGGGCAGAGACAGAGAGAGACAGAGAGACAGAGACAGAGAGAGAGTGTGTGTGTGTATGCTTGTATGTACATGCATGCAGAGACCAGAAATCAGTGATGTTTGTCTTCCTCAATTGCTCTCCACCTTACTTTTTGAGTCAGAGTCTCTCATTGACCCTGGAACTCACCAATCAGGGCAAATCAGGCAAGGTGGACTGGGCAACAGGTCTTAGGGATCTTCCTGTCTCTGCCTTCCCAGTACTGAGATGACAAGTGCTTTTGCCTGGGTGCTCACTGATATTGTAACAGACCATAATAGTACTTGTCTCTTCCTTGCCTAGGACAGACTGCAGGGGCAAGGACTTATTTGAGAGCTATATTCTAGCTGCGTGGAATAGTGCTCAGCAAGTGTGTGTGTGTGTGTGTATGTGTGTGTGTAGTAGAAAGGAGAACGAGGGGGAGCAAGGAAAAGAAGGGAAGAATGGATGGGGAAGGTTACAGGGAGGAATGGAGTGAGAAAGGGAGGGGTGATCTGGTGCCTCCCCTTAAGGGATATCACACGCCTTGGGAGAAGCAGAAAGGCCACCATTCAGTCTGTGGTATCAGGAACCAGTAGTTCTGTGGTCTTCTGACTCCAGCTGCCTGCCTCTGTGGCTATTCCCTGACTGGGACTGACCCAAGCTCTCTGCTCCCATGGGTGGGATTGCTGATCCATGTGCCCCAGGGGGGCAGAAGGAAGTGTGAAACAGAAGCAAGCTAAGACCTCACAGCGTGAACAGCCAGAGTCATGGTGCCCAGGGCTGCTTTTGCTGAAGGAGGAACGGGAGAGGACAGGACAGGACAGAACAGGAGAGATCAGGAAAGGACAAGACAGGACAGGACAGGAGAGAAGAAAACAGGAAAGAAGAGAACAGGAGAGGGGAGGAGATGGGAGAGGGGAGGGGAAGGGAGGGGAGGGAAGTAGGGAGAAAGAATGGAAAAGAGAGAGGAGAGGAGGGAGAGGCAAGAGGAGGGGAAGAGAACTCTGCCCTTGTAAATTTTGCTCTGCCCATGCTAACAGATTGACCAACAGCATTAGACTGCGGTGGCCTCTCATCTTCCTCCGCCCTTCTTTCTCTGTGACTCTGGTCACAGCTCTTGCTCCTCCCAGCACGTGACGATGCATCCTCGTTGTCACCTTGACAGAATTTAGAGTCCCCAAGGACACAAAGCTCTGGGCATGCCATGCCTGCAAAGTGTCTCCAGAGAGGCTTACCTGATGAGGGAAGGCCCACCCTGAGTGCAGGGGGCACCTGCTCTGGGGTAGCATCTCAGGTTGAACAGAATGGAAACCGGAAGAGTCTGGATGGACACATCCTGACCCACAGAGAGGGGAGCGAGTTCTTGCCCCTCCATGATGGAGCGTGTGTCTTGAGCTGTGAGCCAGAACCAATCTTTCCTTCAAGTTGTTTCTTGTCGGTTAATTTGGTCACAACAATGAGAAAAATAACGATGTCCCCAAAGTGGGCATCCAGTGACCATCTGGTGGCTCTCTGTGGGCCACAGCTGATAAGACAGGAAAAAGGCAACTCTTCACCAAGACACTTCAACCTGTTTTCTAACAAGGCCTTGTCTACACTCCAACCCCCTACTTGCCTTGCAGACAGTGAGTGGGTCACACTGCCTTGCAGCCTCCGTCCTTCCAAAACCGAGTGTTCAGCGCCTACTTCCTTTGGGTTTTCTTTAGAACAAAGGCAATTTTCCCAATTGCTCCCTTCCCCCCACTTGGATTCTCTCAGCCTTTTATAAACCGAGCAAGGCTCCCGAGCCCTGAATGGAAAGTGTTCTGTCACTGCATGTGCACGGCCGCACTCATGTGGGGCACCTGCTTTTCTGGGACATTTGCCATTTGGAATCAGGAGACTTCCTCATTGTGTGCCTATTTCTGGACAAAGAAGAGGGGAGCTGGACAAGAAGCCGAATGTTCCCTCACATCCTCCAGATGCCCGGCAGCCCCGGTAAGACACCAGTTCTGGCTTAGGAAGGTTGCGTGGCCACAGGGAATAAGGAACAGTGTGG